>NC_089587.1:112895544-113158814 GCF_019320115.1 Miscanthus floridulus | reverse complement strand
TCCTGTGCTTCAGATACCCATCGCTCCTTGACAATAATACCGGTTTTGAATACGATATAAGGATCAATGAAGCCAACACTGGTGTCTTGTATTCTTTGGAGGCTCTGACATCTGGAATCTGTATATAAATATAAGTTACATGTGAGGATAATTATATACACGTACGCATGGAAGTGAGTTTATTAAATAAAAGTAAGAATCACTTACAAATAAAAGGAGCTAATGATTGATTTGTCCAGAGCGTCCATGTGGTATAGTTGATGCAATTCTTCGAAACTAATATGTAAGATGTCATCGCCACAGAAGTAATGATGGTCTCTAAATCTGACAAAGATCCACTGCTCACCCCTGCCACACGCCTGCATGTACCACTTGTTGAGCAAGTACATTTGCGTACCTAATTCATTCAGAGCCGCAGGGTTGTACAGACTTTTGCCATATTTATAAGTCTTCCAGGTATCAACTTCCAGGTTCTAGATTGGAGCTTTGCCCATCAATTGATCCAAGGTTAAACCAGTATCTTGAAAAAAAGCATTAAGCGCTTGAACCGACACTTCTCTAGAGTTGTCTGGTCGATAGACTTCTATGTTGGAACCATATTGATTAGCAACAACAAGATTTTGCATTGGTTGCTTTTGTTGTCCGAGCTGTGGGACATCCTTCCCTGATGCTCTTTTCCTTTTCTTATCTGCATCATGTGACTTCACAAGGGAGCAGTCATAGTCTGATAGTGGCGAAGGCTTACGAAGTTCAATCATCTTTTTCTTGTGAGCATCGACCTTCTGCCTCAGCACCTCTCGTGGTAGGTAAAAGTACGACTTCTCCTTAAGCTTCGCTTGACTCTTCTTTTTGGTATCTATAAAAAAAATCTTTCACTTTTTTGTCTTCTTCAGCTGCTATTTGCTCATCAGTCTTTTCAGAAAGTATTTCTTGAGAATAACTCTTTTTCTCGGGGTCTTCTTTGCCACCGTGGACCTTAGACGTCTTTGTAGTGCGTCGCTGTGGAGGGGGTGGGGGCAGTGTTGGAGACCGGCGTGGAGGCGATGTGGCCGGTGTTGGTGGAGACCGGCATGGAGGCGTTGGAGATCGTTGTGGAGGCGGTTGGGGCCGGTGTAGGAGTTGGAGATCGTTGTGGAGGCGATGGGGCCGGTGTAGGAGTTGGCGATTGCCGTGGGGATGAAGTCGTCTCGCCCCCCGCGACGCTATGATGAGATGGGGAATGCATGATTAGGCTAGGCTAGGGGGAGAACCTACTACAAAAACAAGTTGTGTGGTCAATTATTTTTAAGCCAATAGAAAATTAATGGAAAATAATATTTCATTCACTTTCATTCGTACCTAGGGTGAGGTAGGGGAAGCGGTGGCGCCCCAGGAATGATGATGAAGTGTTTGCGCCATTGAATAAATGTCTTCTCTGCTTCTCCTAGTGTCTTCTCCCCATCACCGCCTTCAATGTCAAGAGGAACATTGCTGTAACCTTTGAGCACTCTATCGACCGAGACGCTAGCATATCCAGGTTGAATAACTGACCCATGGATTCTTGGTGTCTTCGTTCGGTCTATTGGAGATACAACCCCGACAGCCACCATGATTGATGCATTATTACCATCTGGAATGTGCAGCTCACATGTTGTTAGAGGCTCGGTAATGTCATCAATAGGGAAGCGCAACCCAGCGTCGTCTTGAATAACTGGCAGCTCCGTAGAAGCACAACTACTTTTCATCTGACCAATGGGGCTAATGGTGACTCCCGGCGTTGATTGCGATTGCATTTGACTCATTGCTAGCTACACTTGCCTCTTGATCTCCTCCTGCATTCTTGCCTCAAGAGATTTTTCTCGTTCACGTGATTCAAGCAATGCTTGTCGTGACTCATCAATAAATTGCTCCAATGCACGGATTCGTTCTGCCTCCTCATCCTTCTTTCTCTAGCGGCTTTTGTAGGTATCCTTGTCTGCTAGGAATGCGTGTAGCCATGGAACCGCCCTATAGCCTCTTGTTCGACCACCGTGTTCGGGATTCTCTAGGGCATATGTCAATTCATCCTTCTCTCTATTGGGCTTGAAAACACCACTATCAGCTTTTTCCCTAGCACGAGCTAGTCTCTGTGTTGCTCTCTCAATTTTTTGGCCAAAAATTAGCTTGCCAGTGTCTGGGTCTAGGCTTCCCCCATGAGTGTAGAACCAATTCTTCGCGCGTTGAGGCCAGTTCTTCTCTATTGTTTCAGGTATGATTCCCTTGGCAGTAATCTCTGCTTCTAGGTTCTGCCACTTGGGAATAGCATCTTATAACCACCTGATCCCATGCGATGATGGTATTGCTTCTGTTGGGCATTCTGCCGATTCCTCATCACACGTTCCTTACTGTCTTGGGATGTCTTGTATTCTACGAAGGCATCCCAATGGGACTCCAACTTGACAAACGCCT
The DNA here is from genome assembly GCF_019320115.1 of Miscanthus floridulus. Taxonomy (NCBI): domain Eukaryota; kingdom Viridiplantae; phylum Streptophyta; class Magnoliopsida; order Poales; family Poaceae; genus Miscanthus; species Miscanthus floridulus. Next base: position 113,156,387 of record NC_089587.1, on the reverse strand, counting down.
TAGCATTGAAATTCGGCGTAGCATTCTTCAAGATAAACTTTTTATACAATGTCTTCTTCCAACTCTAGAACAATGTTGCCATCTTCTTCATTGTCCAATCCCTCACTAGCTTCTTCAAAGCATCATCTGCTTGTAATGTGAAATGCTGAGTGATATCTCTCCAAGCTAGGTTCTTGTCACGATCAGATACAAAACTAACATTAGGAGCAGATATCTTCTGCTTCCATTCACGAGCACTAACTGGGATCCTATCCCTTACAACGAACCCACATTGATTGACATATGTCTGAGCATGTGGTCCTAATGGTTTGTCAGTGTTGGTGTCGAATTCTGATATTATGAAACGGCCCTCTAATGGCTTTTTTGGCCCTCGGACTTTCCTACTTTTGTCGGTGGTTGATGTAGATCCAGAGACCGGCTACATGAGTAGAAACACAACGATTAACAACAAATATACGTACGCATGCATCTATAAGAGATGATAGATAATCGAATATACCTCGCCAGTATTTTCTTGCGCGACAATTTGTTGATCTTCAACCACCGGCATATTCAGGATATCCTCATAATCAGCAAAGTACTGACTTGTGTCATCTACATCCACATTGGTGCCGGCGTTGATAATATCCGCCATTATGTCATCACTCAAGTTATCATCCGGAGCAGCCATTTGTATCTTCAAGATAACACATAGATAGAATTACTATGGTACATAACATAAGTACATGTGATAACACATATAGAATTACTAAATCCAATTAAATATAATAACACATAATATTTCATCAACATGGAAATAAGTACATGTATATATATACACATAGAATGATACAATATATTTTCTCTCTCTCTCTCAACACATAGAAATAAGTGCATATGTCTATATCTCTAGATATGCATGTGATACACATAGAATGTCTCTCTAGATACAATTTTCTCTCTCTCTCAACACATGAAAATAAGTACATATATATATACATATAGAAATAATTAAGTACATATGTATACATATAGAATCTCTCTCTAGATATAATATATATAGAGAGATAGAATATATAATTACTAAATCCAATTAAATAAATCTAACATGAAATTAGATAAACTAGTAATAGATAATACATTTTAATCTAACATATATCAAAAACTATAATAAAAAACTATCTAAAAAAACTATCTAAATAAAATACTAATTAAATTTTAATACATTTAAATCTAATATATCAAAAAATTATCTAAAAATAACTAAAAAACTAACAATAAGCTACTAATTAAAATTTAATACATTTTAATCTAACATACAGCCGAGACTTTGTAAAAAAAATCTAAAAAACATGGCCGATCGAGAGCAGCAGATCAAGATTGAGTTCGACGGAGGCCGTACGGCGTGGGCGCGCGGGAAGCGTCGGCGACAGAGGGTGGGGTCGGGTGCGGCGGTGGAGACGGGATGCGGCGATGCGGGCCTGGAGAATGGCGCGGCCGGGCGGGGGTAGACGACGACGGCGGCGCGGCAGAGACGAGCTCGACGACGGCGGATGGCGCGGCCAGGAGGGGCTGAGCGACGGAGGCGAGATCGAAGATGAACAGAACAGACGTTCGATATATATAGCCCGCGACCCTTTAGTCTCGGCTGGTAACACCAGCCGGGACTAAAGGACATTTAGTCCCGGCTGGTAATACCAACCGGGACTAAAGGTCCAACCCTTTAGTCCCGGTTGGTCTTACCAGCCGGGACTAAATGTCCTTTAGTCCCGGCTGGTGTTACCAGCCGGGACTAAAGGTATTTTTTTGGCGGGCACCAAAATTGCCGCCCACCCTTTAGTCCCGGTTCTTGGTCTGGGCCGAGACTGAAGCCCTGAAAATTTTACCAACCCGCCAGCGTAATTGGAAAGGCCTAGGATTTTGATTTTTTTTAATACTAGGTTAATCAATTAATTTCATAGCAACTTCAATACTTTGCAATATTTATTTTAAAAAATACTATTGATTAACTAATTATTTATTGTAAATAGGAAAATTTTGTAACCTAAAGTTTTTAATTTCTTTTATGAATATAGAATATAAATGTTACTAATACTAAGTATTTTGTTAATGCAAAAATATATTTGTAACTTAAAATTAATAAAACTAATATTATTCGATAGGAAATTTATTATCACATTATTATAACGTCAATGTTTCAATTTTTTCTCGGTTTTTGACCAAAATTGACAGGAATTTTTTGTTGAACCTATAAAAATAGAGAAAATGTAGTATTTTTTGTTCTACAACTTTTTCAAATGAAAAAATGGCCTATATAAGGATTATATATATTGATGAGCTTAACAAACTCGGTATTCAAAACTTTTCAATTTGAGACAATCTAGGATTTCGAAAACTAGTTTGTAGGCGTCAAAATTTAAAAATTACAAATTTGAACCGTCCAAACTTTCTCAAATGGAAAGTTGACCAAAACAACAATTGTAGATCTTTTTGAGTTTAACAAACTTGGTATTCAAAACTTTTCAATTTGAAGTCATTTAGAGTTCATAATACTAGAGTCAAAGTGTTGTTTTTTTATTTGACCAAATTTGACTTGGTCAAACTTGCTCAAATGAGACACTAAATGACCTCAGATGAAAAAACTCTGAATACCAAGTTTGATCATCTCAGCAAGATCTACAATTGTTACATAGCTCATTTTCCCATTTGAGAAATTTTTATCAAACACTAGTCACAACTTCTTGAATCTCATATATACTTTCTAAAACTATGTCACACACTTGTGAAATTTGAACTACATTTTGTTCAAGCTTTCTCAAATGAAAAAATGGCCTATATAAGGATTGTATATATTGATGAGCTTAACAAACTCGGTATTCAAAACTTTTCAATTTGAGACAATCTAGGGTCCCGAAAACTAGTTTGTAGACGTCAAAATTTAAAAATCACAAATTTGAACCGTCCAAACTTTCTCAAATGGAAAGTTGACCAAAACAGCAATTGTAGATCTTTTTGAGTTTAACAAACTTGGTATTCAAAACTTTTCAGTTTGAAGTCATTTAGAGTTCATAATACTAGAGTCAAAGTGTTGTTTTTTTATTTGACCAAATTTGACTTGGTCAAACTTGCTCAAATGAGACACTAAATGACCTCAGATGAAAAAACTTTGAATACCAAGTTTGATCATCTCAGCAAGATCTACAATTGTGAAGTCATAACATATTACATAATATCCGTCTCTAAAATATAATATATTAAACATGCATCGTTGTATCATGCGGGCACAACAGTGAATTTCTTCTTGACGTATGACCCTTGGTTATGATCTTGTCGTAACCATGGAGTGTCTTCATCATTTAACATGATGCTTGGATCTTTCTTCACTATGAAGGGTGGAATTCGGACATTTCTTTCGTAATCTTCTGACATGTCTAACTTGTCTTCAATTCCCACTATATTTATTTTCCTAGAAAGAATTATGTGGCGCTTCGGCTCATTGATCATTGAGTTGATGTCTTCGTTTTTTCCTCTCTTTGATTTTGTAGACATGTCTTTCACATAGAACACCTGACTCACATCGGCAGCAAGGACGAATGGTTCCTCTTTGTACCCAATATTGTTGAGGTCCACTGTTGTCATTCCATACTCTTTGTCGACTGTTACCCCTCCTCCGGTCAGCTTCACCCATTGGCACCGGAACAAAGGGACTTTAAAATTAGGTGCGTAGTCTAGTTCCCATATCTCCTCTATGCGGCCATAATATGTTTGTATATTCCCATTTGGATCTGTTCCATCTATGCAAACACCACTATTTTGATTGGTGCTCCTTTTATCTTGGGCAACTATGTAAAATGTATTCCCATTTATCTCGTACCCTTGGTACATGAGGATATGCCACGATGGCTGCCTAGCCAACAAATACAGTTGCTCATCAATATTGTCATCGCCTTGACATTCTTTTCGCAACCAACCACTGAAACTTTCCATGTGCTGACGCCTAATCCAAGCTTCAGCCTTCCCTGGAAATTTGGATCGTAAGAACTCCTTATGTATCTCGATGTACGGAGGCACCAATGATGAGTTCTGAAGAACTGTGTAGTGTGCTTTATTGAAATAATCGTCTTCCATGCCGATATATGTTTTTTCCCTAAAGTTCCTTTACCACTGAGTCACCCCTCGTGTCATGATTCAAGAACGCCAATCGGGGCAAGGTCAGGAATAAAGTCAACACAGAACTTAATGACCTCCTCTGTTCCATAGCCCTGGGCGATGCTTCCTTCAGGCTTAGAATGGACTTTCACATATTTCTTCAAGACTCCCATAAACCTCTCGAAGGGGAACATATTATGTAAGAACACAGGTCCAAGAATACTAATCTCCTTCACCAAATGAACTAGGATGTGTGTCATGATATTAAAGAAGGATGGAGGGAACACCAACTCAAAGCTGACAAGACATTGAACCACATCATTCTGTAGAGTAGCTAGTTCCACTAGATTGATTGCCTTCTGAGAAATTACATTGAGGAATGCACATAGCTTCACGGTGGCTAGACGTACATGTGGAGGTAGAATTCCTCTTAAAGCAACTGAAAACAATTGCGTCATAAGCACGTGGCAGTCATGGGACTTTAAGTTTAGGAATTTCTTATCTGGCACATTTATTATACCCTTTATATTGGAGGAGAATCCTGATGGGACCTTAATGCTGCTTAGACATTCGAACATGCTGTCCCTCTCTTCTTTGCTAAGCATGTAGCTAGCAGGACTTAAGTAATGACGTCCATCATCTGTCTTCTCTGGATGAAGGTCGTCTCGTTCTTTCATGCCCTACAAGTCCTGGCGTGCTTCAAGTGAATCCTTTGGCTTCCTATATACACCCATGAATCCTAATAGGTTCACACAAAGATTCTTTGTCAGGTGCATCATGTCGATTGCGTTGCGGACCTCTAGGACTTGCTAATAGGGTAGCTCCCAAAAGATGGACTTCTTCTTCCACATGGGTGCGTGTCCCTTAGCATCTTTGGGAACAGATTCATTGCCTTGTCCCTTTCCAAATACTACTTTCACATCCTTGACCATTGCGAGTACATCTTCCCCGATTCGGTTATGAGGCTTCTTCCGATGGTCTGGCTTACCTTTAAAATGCTTCCCTTTCTTTCTTACTTGGTGATTCAACGGAAGGAATCGACGATGGCCAAGGTACACAACCTTTCGACATCTTTTCAAATATATATTGTCAAGGTCATCAAAACAATGTGTGCATGCATTATATCCTTTGTTTGTCTGACCTGAAAGATTACTTAAAGTAGGCCAATCATTGATTGTTACGAACAACATTGCTCGTAGGTCAAAGTGTTCTTGTTTGTACTCATCCCAGACACGTACACCTAGTTTGTTCCATAAAACTAGAAGTTCTTCAACTAATGGCTTCAGATAGACATCAATATCGTTGCCAGGTTGCCTCGGACCTTGGATGAGGATCGGCATCATAATGAACTTCCGCTTCATGCATAACCATGGAGGAAGGTTGTAGATACATAGAGTAACTGGCCAAGTGCTATGACTAGTGCTCTACTCTCCAAAAGGATTCATACCATCTATACTTAAGGCGAACCTTAAGTTTCTAGCCTCATTTGCAAACTCTGGAAATTCCCTGTCTATCGCTCTCCACTGGGACCCATCAGCTGGGTGTCTCAGCATATTGTCTACCTTACGGTCTTCTTTATACCACCGCAACAACTTTGCATGGTCTTTATTTCTAAACAAACGTTTTAAGCGTGGTATTATAGGAGCATACCACATAACCTTGGCAGGGATTTTCTTTCTAGGACGTTGTTCACCCTCGACGTCACCAGGATCATCGCGCCTGATCTTATACCGCGATGCTTTACATACCAGGCATTCATCCAAATTCTCGTATTCATTGCCATGGTAGAAGATGCAGTCATTAGGACATGCATGTATCTTTTGGATTTTTAATCCCAATGGGCAGACAACCTTTTTTGCTTCGTACGTAGTGGTGGGCAATTCATTTGGCTTCGGAAGCATCTTCTTTATGAGATTCAATAAATTCCCAAATGCCTTGTCGGATATACCATTCTTTGCCTTCCACTGTAGCAATTCCAGTGTTGTACCCAGCTTTTTTGCCCCTCTTCGGCCATCGGGTATAGCAACTTCCTATGATCCTCAAGCATGCGCTCGAACTTAACTTTCTCTTTTTCACTTTCCCATTCTTGTTGTGCATCACAAATGGCATCGCCAAGAGCATCACCGAGATCATCTTCTATCGCTACCTCTTCTTCATCTCCCCCCATTGTAGTATCATCAAAGGCACCATACTGAGCAATAATATCATCAATGTCTAAATCTTCTCCTTCACCTTCTTCCATCATGACCCCGCTTTCTCCATGCTTAGTCCAACATATATAGTTTAACATGAAACCTGACTTAAGCAAATGTGAATGAAGACCCATTGAGCTTGAATATTCCTTTAAATTCTTACATAGGGCACATGGACAGCACATGAAACCATCCCACTTATTTGCCTCGACCACACCTAAGAAATAGTGCAAGCCCTCAATAAAGTCTTGGGAGCGGCGATCGGCATTGTACATCCAATGGCGTGACATAATCTGTATTACACGACAAATTATGAAAACCTTGAACATAATTTAGTATTTTATTACACAACATAAATGACACACACACGGTTGATTAATTAACTAAGTCTGGCTACAACGTAAGCAATCCCAACTATCACTAAACAAACTAAAACTACAATGCACTTCAGTAACATAATTATTTCGTGATCGTACGCAACTAAAACAGACAAATCATTCTTCTGTTGAATATCAATAAGCTTCTCCTGCTGGCTCACTGCCTCATCAGCAGCAGCCGCTACCTCAAGCGCACCCAAATTCTGCACGTATGTAGCATAATCTTCCTCCCAGTACCAACCATCGCATCCATTGCCCTCCCACTGTAATTAAAGCCAAAAAATATTTAGTCAAAAATATTCAAGAAAAGCAGGTCAATTAGCCATAAAGATAAAATGCGTAAGAAACTCACATCGCGATCCGGGCACTTGTAGAAAACACGACCCTTGTTGGGTCCCTGTCTCTTGACTCGGTACTCCATCACAATCTTCTGCTTACAATTGCCGCAGATAATGAGAGGGAGTTCTGGCCTCAGTCGTTTCGCAACCGAACGAGAGGCCGATGATCCGGTACCAGTTGTCATCTACTTTCTATACTTATTTTTGCAAACTAGTGTAAATTTCATATTTTCTAAAATGATATATTTAAACAAAACTAGTACGGATTTCACATGTTTCAATAAATAACCATCCGTACTAGTTGACCTTGCTTACGTGATCATCTCGGCCAGCATTTCTCCACCGGACGGCACCATACTTGGCCAAGGAAGAGCTCCGATTCTACGAGAAAGGGAACACGGTCTTCCACAACCGTTGCCGCTCTCCCTCGTAGCATCAAAGTTCCTCCTCGACGTCCATTACCGCTCGGCAGAGAATATGTTGGCCGAGATGAACACGGTCCGCAAGTTCAACTAGTACGGATTTTCTATAATTTTCTAACTATTTACTAAGTTTTTCATTTCATGGAAAATTTAATTCTAAAAAAAGGCATGATTTCTAAGTAGTTCATTTCATGGAAAAAATAATTCTAAGTGACCTGCTCGATATCGGCGAGCTCGCGGACGTTTAGGTTGCCGAGGATAGTAACATTTGTAGATGACATTTGTAGGTCTGAAGTTATCAAATATCCATCAAATTATAGCTCAAAAACATGTTTCAATAAATAATCATCCGTACTAGTTGACCTTGCTTACGTGATCAACTCGACAAGCATTTCTCCACCGGACGGCACCGTACTTGGCCAAGGAAGAGCTCCGATTCTACGAGAAAGGGAACACGGTCTTCCACGACCGTTGCCGCTCTCCCTCATAGAATCAAAGCTCCCCCTTGACGTCCGTTATTGCTCGGCAGAGAACATGCTCGCCGACTTGAACACGGTCCGCAAGTTCAACTAGTACGGATTTTCTACAATTTTCTAACTATTTTCTAAGTTTTTCATTTCATGGAAAATTTAATTCTAAAAAATAAAAGGCATGATTTCTAAGTAGTTCATTTCATGGAAAAAATAATTCTAAGCTCGATATCGGCGAGCTCGCGGACGTTTAGGTTGCCGAGGATAGTAACATTTGTAGATGGCATTTGTAGGTCTGAAGTTATCAAATATCCATCAAATTATAGCTCAAAAACATGTTTCAATAAATAACCATCCGTACTAGTTGACCTTGCTTACGTGATCAACTCGGCGAGCATTTCTCCACCGGATAGCACCGTACTTGACCAAGGAAGAGCTCCGATTCTACGAGAAAGGGAACACGGTCTTCCACGACCGTTGCCGCTCTCCCTCGTAGAATCAAAGCTCCTCCTTGACGTCCGTTACCGCTCGGCAGAGAACATGCTCGCCGAGCTGAACACGGTCCACAAGTTCAACTATTACGGATTTTCTACAATTTTCTAAGTTTACATATAAAATCATAATAAAGTCCAACATATAAAGTTACACATGCATCTACATCACAAAATGAGATAAGCTACTGATAAAACATAAGAGGATTAAGTTTGTTACCTCCAAAATCGAAGAGCAACACCAATGGAGGGGGAGAGAACAAGAACAACAGCAAGCTAAAAAACAGAGGCAGTGAGTTTGAATGGAATGGCTCGGGCTCGGGGAGGAAGAAATGAGCTGAATTATAGGCCGAGATTATTAGTCCCAGTTAGGGGTCCAAACCGGGACTAAAGATTAATCTTTATTCCCGGGGCATCACCCAAACCGGGACTAAAAGCTTTAGTCCTGGTTGGTATTACCAACCGGGACTAAAGGTTTACCTTTAGTCCCGGTTGGTAATACCAGTCGGGACTAAAGACCCCTACCCCGTGGACGACCGTTGGGCAGGGACTTTTAGTCCCGGGGGCAAAAAATGCCGAGGCTAATGTCAAATTGGGACATCGTTCTAAAGTCTGTTCTCTAGTAGTGTGATGTGACCGATCTGTAGCTTGGATTCCACGTGATCTCTCATGCATGTGGACCCACCACTACCTCTACACCTGGAGAGCAGAATGTAGAGCCGACCAAAGCTGGTCTACTGATTCGAAAGTTGATAAACTGTTGGGTGGGTGTGTACAGAAGAACAGAGATTCAGAGTTCACACAGGAAACATAATTTTTTTTAATTTTAACACTTTTTAAAAACTAATTTTAAATCTAACACGGTTGGGTTTTTTTTAAACTAACACTTTTGACCGCGTCTATTGCCCTGGCACGGCCAAATGCCTGTGTCGCGCCATGCATGGTGACGCGACAGAGGGCTGACGTGGCGGCGACCGGAATCGCTGACCGCTGACGGGGCAGGGCCTGCTGCGCCACCGACCTTAGCGTGGCAGTGACGCGCCTTGATCCGTGGCGCGGCAGAGCCGAATAAAACCCCGCGGCCAGTCCCGCCTGCCCGAGCAGCAAGCCCGCCTGGCCGCAGCGCCCGCCGCCCGCCCGGCGGTACCTAGACGGTTTAATCGGAACGCGTCGCGCCGATAGTGGGAGTTATTCTAAGTATTGCTTGACGTAAAATCAATAGGGGATTTGTTTCTGTCTTTTGTTGAATTTTTTCATGGCCGAATAGAGAATTTGATACGGCAATGATTTTTTTCTGTCTTTCATAATACGTTTAACCACTATGTTAACTAATCAATTACGAAAAATTTGATCGGATTGAAACGAATATTTTTTAAGGGAACTTATTTATTTGGCTTTTTGGCCCCATATTGTAGGATCGGCGGTGACGCGACCATGGACCCCGGCTTCCTCGAGTCCTCGCGCAAGACGCCGGCCACCAGCGTCGAGATACCCCGGGACTGTCGGTTTCCAAACTAGTTGCCACTTAATCTCGCATGCAGTGATGCCGTGACGCATTGAAACGAATATGAAGCAAATAAATGAAGTCCGTGTGCAAGTTGACAAGCTGCCACATAATATTTTTATTGGTTTGACATAAGTTCGACATAACATAACCAACTAAGCCTGCAAGTTTCGGACGCCAATAATAGTTCGACCTAACAAACTAAGACCTAGGAGTGTAAGGATCCCTCGGACGCCTCTGTCTCTTCGGATTTGTTGGCAACACATTGGGAGTGTAGCCAACGTCGGTGTGGTCACGTCGCGCGGTGCGTATGGCTCGTACCCTGCAAGTATATGATATGCACGATTACCTAGAATTCTTTATGATCATTAGTTCATGTAGCCTACGTATTTAAAGAAACTACCTTTGTTAGTATCTGTGAGGCTCCTAGAGTACCAAGCGGGGCACCACCTAGCTGAGACATGCCGATCTCGTCCTACGGCCAATCGTCCCACTGGTCATGCTATCTATGGAAGCCTAGGGGGTCGTCGTCGTCATCATCGTCGTCCTCGTCGTCCTCGGTTGCAGGGTCCTTCCCAGCGCTATGATGTGGTGGTGTACGCACCGCGGAAGTGGCACCTATCACTGGCTGAGAAGAGCTGGCTGGTGTCCTCAAAGAGGCTAAAGACGTGCCATCCGACTGCGTTGGGAGTGGCAGTTCCTCATAAGGAGTGTCCATGCAGCTCAATTTCTGAGCTAGCTTCCTACAGCTCTTCTTCACCTTCTGCATAAATGGACGTTAAAGTTAGTGTATTTCCCAAACGCATATACACTAAAGAAACATTTTCGAAACGGACTAGTTTATGTTTACCTCCACAAAAGTCGCGAGAACACTTGGCCCCTGCCCTCTAGACTCGTGAAGTCGGAACGCTGCTTCGTTGGACATCCTTGACAATTGTGTCGCCTGGGTACAGAAATGTGGTTGGACAATTTTAGTACACATACTTAAAATTAAAAGAATAACAAATTGTACCATTCAAGTATCTTACCATGTATCTTTGAAGTGGGGCTCTCTGTAGCTATGTGTCCTCCCTAGTGGTAACATCGTACACATCTTCGATGACAACTTCCTCCGAGTCCTCGTCAATCACCTCCTTAGTGTACGGGGGCTTGATATGTGTCCTTGTAGACCAGTGAAGCCAACGTAGGTACTCATCGAAGGTGTGCTGGTCGTGTGGAGGACCCGCATGGATCGGCTGCCGTTCCCTGGTCTCCCACAAGTGGATGTGCGCGTTGTGTGTCACGCGCCAATCCTTGGTCTAGTACCTCTTCCTACGGTCATACCTGCAACAAAATGATGTTAGTTGTACCACACACACCTCTGAATTGTAGCTTTGTTATTAATCGATAACGCACCCGTGCAATCCTTGGTTGGTGGAGTAAAGCGGTGGTGGGTAGCCTGTCATTCTTCCAAACTATCTGCAGACCCTGACGAACAAGTGAATCTCGACCACATGGAAGAAAATAAGAGGGACGTTGCAGCAATACTCCTCTGACTCGTCCCTAGTGACAGGACTGAGATAGTACTGGAGCTCCGGAGCATCCCAAGGACACCAATGCACCTGAACATTTTGTAATTGAGTTAGGCTATGATATAGTGTAGATCGAACAAGACACAAGTATCATAGTAAAGAGAGCATAACCTGGTGCTGTGCCAGGACGTCAAGACCGTCTGTGTACTCCCTGTACTTGCGCCTTGCATTCTCTCTAACTAACTCTGATTCCGTCTAGATAAACAGAGTTGTAGGGAGTGTATCCTGCACGTTCCATTGCTGCATTGAACACGATAATGAATTAGCCATTAATAAACTCATCATATAACCATATCAGAGAATATAATGAACCGAAGTACTTACCGATAAACGAGTACTAAGGGGCCTCCCAATGGACCATCGTTCCCAACACTAAACCTGGAGTAGGTATGAGCAACCTCCAAGGTTTGCATACCCTGAGGTGCGACGGCAGGCAACGCATAGCTATCAATACATCCATGTTAGGACTGCGTTGCCCCAGCTGTACGCCGCTATGTTCTCCCACGGCTGGCGTAGTATGTCAAGGAAGATCCAGCTGATGGTGTTGCCCGAGGCGTCTGGGAAGAGGAAAGCACCAAGAAAGTGCCAGAGCCACACTCGAGCGAACCTATCGATCTGAGCCTTCTCAGCCTGTGGGTCCAAGTAATCAAAGCGCTATGTGATCCAAGATGATGAAACACCGGAAGTTTTCCTAAAATTTACCAAAGAAAATGAGACCCGATGGCTGCAGGAAAGCAATGCAAGTATTAAATAGGCTTCAATTTCTCACTTATTTTTCTTGGAAGCCTTGTCGTCCGGTGGAAGAAAGCCAGTAAACTGAGCCACCAGCTCCCTCTAGTGATTGTTGTCAACTATCCCTATCACTGGAAGTCCTCCCAACCGAAGGCCAAAAATAGCCTTCACGTCCTGCATGGTCAAGGTCATCTCACCACAAGGTAGGTGAAACGTGTGGGTCTCAGGCCTCCACCTGTTATAAGAATAGAACGACTATTAGTTGCCTCAAATTTATTACAAGAAAGTTTACGTACAAAGAATGCACTCGCACCTGTCTACAGCTGCAGTAAGTAGTGCTGGGTCAAGGGGTGGAAGACCGTGGTTGACAACATGGACAAGCTTGAGGAAGCCAGCATGCCGTATGTATGGCGCATAACGCTCGTCCCACTGGTGCACCCTGGTGTGCGTGCGGGGCCTCAAAGTAGGCAATGCCACCTTTGTGTCGTTGTCACTCAAGATGTGTGCTCGGTGCTGGTCGTCGTACTCCACCTCAAGAATGGGGTACAACGGGTGCTACGTGGGAGGGGTCATCCTGTTACAAATTGATAAACAAAGCGTTAGAGTACTCAAATTAACAAAATTCAAATTAACATTATGTAGCATTGCAAAATTTAAACTACTTGTTATGCAATATGAAAGCACATGTATATATTCAAAGTAAAATTAACAGACATATCACGCACTAGTAACATAAACAACTTCACTAGGAATATAAGCATTTGACGAAACTTCATGAAGTCATCAAAATCAACGTATCACGCACTAGTAAGTACCAACATTTGTAAACTAGTATCTATACCCAAAATCCCTAACTAAATAACTAACTATGAACTAAATAATAAATACCTAATCAATCACTAAACCCAAAAATCCTAACCTCAAACCTAAAAACTACCTACGTAAATACAAACAAATTCACTAACCTAACTATCCTAAATCACAAACTATCCTAAATCACTAACTATCATAAATCAATAGCAATCATAAAACCCTAATTATCCTATATTACTAATTATCCTAAATCACTAATTATCCTAAAACAATAATAATAAAAAATAACATGAAATCGAGAGGGAGGTACCTTAGGAGCGGGCGGCCTTGACGCGCCGGCGTTCATGGCGCGGCCGGCGCGGGCGTGGGAGGGCGCGGCGTGGGCGGGGGTGGCCGCGTGCGGACGCTGGCGGCGGGTGCTGCGCGTGCGGCTGGCGGCGGGCGAGGCGCGGCGGCGGGCGAGCGGGCAGGGATGCGTGCGGGCGGGGGGGCTCGCTCGCGATATTTATTTGGCCCAGCCGCGCCATGTTCCGTAGCGCGGCACTGCCGCGCCAAGATCCGTGGCGCGGCAGAGCCCTGCCATGTCAACGATCGTGATTCCGGTCGTCGCCACGTCAGAACTCTACCGCACCACCATGCATGGCGTGGCACAGGCATTTGGCCGCATCAGGACAATAGGCGCGGCTAAAAGTGTTAGTTTAAAAAAACGATCGTGTTAGATTTAAAGTTAGTTTTCAAAAAGTGTTAAAATTAAAAAAAATCCAGGAAACACAGGACAGAGTAACCGTGGAGAGGCAGAGGTTTGTGTAGCACTGTATCATCTCAGTTTGGGCGATCATTGACCACGGCAGGTGGTCATTTTGTTTTCTTTTCTTGCCTTTGGGGGGAATAAGTAGTTTTGTTACTACTATTCCCTCCGTCCAGGGAAAGAATGTAACTACAGGATTCGTGTCGATCAAATTAGTTCAAGTTTGACCAAATTTATAGTAAATAATATTAATGTTTATATCTCCAAAAAATTTATCATGAAAATATATCCTACAGTGGATTCAATGATACTTATTTTGTATCAAGAAGTTAGTACTTTTTATATAAATTTAGTCAAAGTTCAAACTGTTTGACTTCTCGAAAAGCGAGAATTGTATTCTTTTGTGGACGGAGATAGTACTTTGTAGTACCAGGTGTAATATATTGAAGATATCTGCCATAATACAAAATTACAAGAAAATCACGAAATGATAAATGAGGTTCTTGGTCTAATTTCTGTGGTCGCCAGTTGTATAATGTATACATGGTTTAACAAAAACCGGTCAGATAAAACAAACGTGGTTGTTTGCGAATTTAGCCAAGGTGTGTCCTTCATGCATGTCACTTGTCTCAACTTTTTAATAAGATGTATTAGGATTTACTAAGTCTTTAGAAGAATACTTTGAATCAACTCTTACAAATACATCACAAATTAGTTCAAAATCCGTTTGGGTTAACAGATACGTAGAACATGAGTCTATTGATATAAGAACATCTCCAAGAGTCTTTTGTAAAACTCACTCTTTAAATCATCATCTGGAGAGTCATTTGCATAAAAATTATTTTCTATGTCTTTTTCACTCTCCAACAGCTTTTACCTATCTTGTAAGCGCCCTACAGAGTCATTCTCGTTATCTATCTTTGGCTAGCGAGAAATTCGGAATAGAGAATGGCAATATTTAGATAACTAATTAAAGAAGCTGTTGGATGGTATTTTCATCAAAATCTCTATTCCTAACAATTAGGAAGCATATAGAGTCTCTTGGAGTTACTCTTAAACTTTCATGCAGTAAGCATGCATATAATTTAAATTGTTGGCCAAATCTACAAAGTATGACTTTTTCAAAACCTAATACGGCCTACATTTTGAAATGGTGGTGACTTGATCGACTATCCGAACGTCTAAATGATAATGCGCTAATAATGTAGGTATTCAAGCATCAGGTAATAAATTAAAGATATATGCACTAATTTGGGTTTTCTAGCATCGTGTATTGAATGACATGAGGGTCTATACATGGCCTCCATTCTAAAGCGTAGGTTATAGTTTTAGTTTTATCTTAAGACAAAAAAAATCTAACTTTGACGACTACAATTTATAGGAGCATGTATCAACATCTAGCACGTCAAAGTATTTTTATGAAATCAAACTTGAAATATACATTAATTGATATACTCCATTATTTGGTTTTCCAATGTTAATATATGTCTATAAACCTAGTAAAAAAATTAAGAAGTTTGACATAGGACAAAAGTGAATTTTAAACAGACGGCGTATTTTTTGTTCACACAAGTCACAGTGGCTGATGAATCCATGGGTTGGTTCATAACCGGGGTTAATGACATATTTTTTAGCCTAACACTTCTCGAGCTTAATATAAACAGCAAGGATCGATCGCGCAATGGATCCTCTTGTAGAATTTAAATTCGAAGTGCAGGGTTCAGTAGCCAGCGGCATGCAGTGCGTGAACCCATACTGCGGGCATGCACAGGGGGTCGGAGTCCGCCGTCGTTGACGACGATCGATCACGACGACCGACGACACAAGGGCATGCAATGCAGGCAAACAGGAGGCAGCTAGGGCAGGGGATTGGAAGAGCCCGCGCACCGAGCCGACCATCGCTGCCGAAAGGGTCGAGGGAGAAACGCCTAGAGAGAGAGAGATAGAGAGAGAGAGAGATGGGGCCTTGGCAGCATGGCCCATGGAGTGAGGAGAAATGAAGAGGAGACATTGATCAAGAACCGAGGGCCGGATAGATGGAGCCATGGAGGGAGCAGCCAGCCCAGCATCTGATCAAGAACGATCACGCGTGTCTTTGTCTTGCGTTCCACATACCCTACTCCTACTCCGTATCGCTGCTGGGTGCTGGGTAGTGGGTACGCGGTTTCTCATGGCCTCATGGGGTGATGGGGGCTCGTGCCGCGTCATACGCCTGCGTCCAGCGTCCTCTTGTTTCGAGCGCGCGAGGAGGATGGCGGGACGCTAGCTTTTGTCGGAGCCTTCTCCGGTCGATCTCTTTCTCTCTCCTTCCTCGGACTCCGATTCGTTCCGTTCAAGAACGACCGAATGATTGTGCCCTTCGTTCTGCGGCCGCGCACTCTCCCCGATGTACGTCTGCCGTCTTGTTCGGTCGACACGCGCGTCCATCTGGATTCTGGAGGGGAACGAAGCACGCTGGCTGTGGCTGGACGCCTGGGCCAGACCATCATCATATGCACCGTTCCACATCCGGGCCGCGCCCGGCGGGCGGCGTGTGACAACCCCCACCATACCGACTCCGGCTGCGCTAGCTCTCGATCTCGATCATGGGCGTGGCGGGCACGATCCCCGAAGGCCGAAGCGTGTTTAGTCTGATTTGTTTGGATTCTATGGACTAACAACTAGTAGTTGCTAAAGTTTAGTCTTTTATGATCTAAATAGGAGGACTAATGGGTGGGCTAAACTTTAGCCAAAGCTCTAACTACTTGTTAGCTCACTAGTTCATAAAACCTAACTATTAGGGGCTAAGGTTTCAATCGACTGGAAAAAAGACACTAATACCATTTTTCCTCGCTCGGTTCCCCTTCCCTCCCGCATCCTTCTGCGCCGCCCGCCCTTTCCTCTGCCCCGCCACCGGCCTTTCCTCTGGCCTATCTCCGGTCTCCCTCCATTGCCACGAGTTGAAGCCCCAACTAGTTGTACGAGCAGAATTCTTGTAGTGCTAACCGTCGAGGGACTACATCTCCGGCTACCGCCACCCGCGCTCAGCCTCTAGGCACAGCTGCGCTCGACTTCCAGGCACGTCCATCGCAAGTTCCCGTAGATCCTCCGCGATGCTGCCCTTCCTTGCTGTCTCCATACACCGCCGCGTCACCTGTCGTCGCCCGCGCCGGCAATCTTCATCCCGACGCCCGCGCCCATGACCGCGACGACTTACCGCTAGCCAGCACTGACGAGCTTAGCTCATAGGTATAATAGTCTTTGTATTAGAATAGTTCTACTTGTTAGCTAGTGGATCTAAAGAATTAGACTAATCACTAGTTAACAAACCAGTAATCCTAACAAATCATTAGTTCTAGTCCATCCAAATAGGTCTTAATTTAGGGGGCTGGGACGTCTTTGCTACTTACTACTGACTAGTAAAGCTAAACGAGTAGGACTAGTGGTAGGGAGATGAGTGCGCCAAATGGCCAATGGCTGTCACAACGTAAAAAATGATTTTTAGCAATGGGATGAATTTTTTGTAGGGGCGGCTGGTGATAGAGCCGCCCCTACAGTGGCGTTCTTGGGAGCCCAGACACCAGCCGCCCCTACAAATGGAACAGCAGGGGCGGCTGGTGATATGAGCCGCCCCTATAAATGGGCCTGATTTGTAGGGGCGGCTCACTCACCAACCGCCCCCGGTGTTTCAATTTGTAGGGGCGGCTGGTGATTGAGCCGCCCCTACAAATGGCCGCATATTATTACCTGCTATTTATAGGGGCGGCTCAATCACCAGCCACCCCTACAAATGGCCCACATATAAAACAGCTGCAGCACCTTCTTCCTCCTCGGGTCACTCACTCCACCCCGTGAAAGAAAGGTGGGACACCTTGGGCACCTCCTAAAAATTGCTCTACTAAGGGAGGAAGGTTTTGGTCTCAAATCCTTTGGTGGAGAGGTTGTAGAAGGTAAGAAAATGCTATTCCACACTTTTTTGAAGTTTTAATGGTTGGTTATTGAATAATTAAAGTTTTGTTTTTCTCTCTCTTCTATAGTGCTTGAGCTACTTATGAAGCAAATTAGACCCAAGTTTTAAATGTAGTAGGGTAAATTTGGGAGGGGAACAAGATCATACCCTTATTTGGTCCATGTTTCTTGATTTCAGTGAACAATTAGTTAGTTTTATGCATGTTTCATGTGCATGTAGATCTAGATCTAGGGTTTGGTTTTTTTATTAATTTTGTTTTTGTAAATTTATGTTTGATAAAATTGGACTAGGGTTTGTATGAAAGATATTGGGTCAAGTATAATTGTTGCTAATTGTTGTCTTTAAAATTATTTATTATAATCAATAAATATGTATTTTAATTATTTATGGATAAATGGGCCATTAATTAATTTTCCTCTACCATGGTGTGTTTGTATGCTTCATGTAATTATATTAGATTTATATTCATATATATCTAAAGTATATACAATTATTCTCAAGTAATTATTAATTTGATTCATTTATATATATATCTGAATAAGTAGTCCTTTAATGTTTGTTTTGTTGTTGTTGTAAAAGATGGAGTATAGGAACTCTTGGATATATGGTTCATTAAGGTTCAAGGTAGGTTTCCGTGAAGAGGTGGATAAATTTATTGAAGCCGCAAAGAAGCAAACAACGACATTGAAAGAAAATAATGATACAATTATTTGTCCCTATAAAGATTGCAAGAACCGTATGGCATGGACAGATGTGACTATCACCAGATCACATTTGATTATGCGAGGATTTGTTGAGGACTACACAGCGTGGATTCATCATGGTGAAATGGTTATTGTTAACGACGAGGATGAGGAGGAATATGATGACAAAACCATAGAATCTCCGTCCCAATATTCAGCGGAGCTTGATGCACGAATGGATTTTGAGTTTGGCAATGAACAAGGTGGTGATGCTGGTGGTTGGGATGGTAACGACAAAGGTGGTGCCAATAATGATGGTGGAGCACGTGTCGGGGATGAAGATTATTTGGAGGACATGATTCGAGCCCTTGGACCAGAGATTTTACTAAATAGCCCGAAAGGTCATAAAAATTTAGAAAGGATGACAAAAGCATCGAAGGAGACTGTGTATGGTGTTGAAAAGGGTTGTCCGACACATTGGACATTGCTACGTTTTGTGCTTAAGCTGCTCATCCTAAAGGCTAAGTACGGCTGGTCATACTGTAGTTTCAATGATCTGTTGCGTCTCCTGTCATGGGTGCTGCCACAACCAAACTCAGTTCCCGCCAACACATACCAAGCGAAGAAGGTCATAAGTCCATTGACAATAGGGGTTGAAAAAATCCATACATGCACCAACCACTGTATACTTTTTCATGGCGAAACGTTCAAGTCACTAGATAAATGTCCCCGGTGTGGGGCCAGTCGGTACAAGAACAATGACCTTTACGGTGGGGACGAAGCCTCCATGGGGAAAAAGAGGAATAAAAAGGGTACAAAAAAGGTGGTACAAGAATCCCAGTCCCTAGAGGACACTCCATTAGGCAACGATGCAAAGCAGAGAAGAATTTCTGCCTTGGTAATGTGGTACCTGCCAGTGACCGACTGCTTGAGACGTATCTTCCTAAACCCTAAAGAAGCCGCACTCATGATATGGTGGGATGATGAGCGTAAGGTGGGTGATGATAAGATTGCACACCTAGCTGATTGTAGTCAGTGGCAAAGGTTTGATGAGAAGCACAAAGAATTCAACAATGACCTAAGGAATGTATGGTTTGGCTTGAGCACCGATAGAATGAATCCCTTCAATGAGAGGATGAGCGACCGCAGCACATGGCCAGTGATCTTGACCATGTACAACATCCCAACATAGTTGTGTCAGAAGAGAAAGTACCTTCTCCTCACCATTCTTATTTCTAGCCTAAACAACCAGGCATTGATATAGACGTGTTCCTCGAGCCTTTGATGCAAGAAATGAAGAGGCTATGGAGGCATGGGGAGTAGATGTACGATGTGTTCCGAAAGGAGGACTTCATATGTAGAGCAATAATATTTGTTACTACCAATGATTACCCCACATTGTTTACTTTGTCTGGACAGATCAAAGGGAAGACGGGATGCTTGGTTTGCTTGGATGGTACTACATGGGTGTACCTAGATGCATCCAAGAAGATAGTTTACCTAAGGAACCGACGCTTCTTAAAGACAAGTCACAAGTACCATAGCAAATTGTTCTTTAGATTTTATGACAACGCCCCAGAGATTGAACCCCCTCCGTAGAGACGTCATAACGGAGAACACGTGTACAGAATGGTGAAAAACATACGCGTCGTCTATGGAAAGAAGAATCCGGATGGGACGAACAGAGATAGAAGCACACCTCCTGTCGAAGGCGTGCCTTTCAAGAAACAATCGATCTTCTTTTAGTATCTGCCTTATTGGCCAGACTTTGAAAGATCTAGTTTGGTTTTGGTGAATTGATGAAACCCTAAGTGCTAACCTAGTTTATCAAGTTATCATGAAATAGGTAGCACATTCCAAGTGGTGAAGCAAATGAAGATCATGCCATGGTGATGATCAAGTGCTTGGACTTGGAAAGAAGAAAGAGAAAAACAAAAAGCTCAAGGCAAGGTATAAACCATAGGAGCTATTTTGTTTTGGTGATCAAGACACTTAGAGAGTGTGATCACATTTAGGTTTGATAGCCGTACTATTAAGAGGGGTGAAACTCGTATCAGAATGCAGTTATCAAAGTGCCACTAGATGCTCTAACTCATTGCATATGCATTTAGGATCTAGTGGAATGCTAACACCCTTGAAAATGTTTGTGAAAATATGCTAACACATATGCACAAGGTGATACACATGGTGGTTGGCACATTTGAGCAAGGGTGAAGAAGTTAGAGGTGAAAAGGAGTTAGTCTCGGTGGTCACAAGGTGACCGGACATTGGTCTCAGAGGGACCGACGCGTCCGGTCAAGTGTGGCAGTGAAGACGCCAGTGTCGGTCTCTGACCGGACGCTGGGTCTTGGACTGACCGGATGCTAAAGTCCAGGGTTCAGTCCTATTGTCGGGCAGCGCAGAGAAAAGTCATAGAGTGACCGGACGCTGGTAGGGTCCAGTCAAGCATGACCGAACGCATCCGGTCAAAGAAAATCGTTTTTGGAACCTTACTGGAAATGACCGAATGCTGGAGGCTGAGCGTCAGGTCAGTTTTGTGCGCTGCGTCCGGTCAATAGATGATCATTGATATCAGACGAATAGTATTTGAAGCATGGGACGCGTGTAGTGAATCACGTGACCGAACACTGAGGGCCAGCATCCGATTGATCGGACCAGAGCGTCCGGTCACCCCGTGTTGTGCCCAGTGAAGGGGTACAACTGCTCTATTTCGTGGGGGTTTCTATTTAAGCCCCATGGCCAGATGAAGCTCACACCTTTGGTAATTTTCATTGACATAGCAACCTTGTGAGCTTAGCCAAAGTCTTCACACTCATCTCCATCATTGATTCATCATCTTTGTGAGATTAGGAGTGAATCCAAGTGCATTGCTTGAGTAATTGCATCTAGAGGCACTTGGTGTTCGTGTTTTGCTGCGGGTTTCGCTTGTTACTCTTGGTGGTTGCCGCCATCTAGACGGCTTGGAGCAGCAAGGATCATCGAGTGGAGGGTGGTGATAGTGTGGGGTTCTTGACCTTTCCCCGGCGAAGAGCCAAAAGGTACTCTAGTGGCTTGCTTGTGGCTTGTGTGATCCTCATCTTGTGTTGGTTGTGCGGCACCCTATTGAGGGTTTGGCGTGTGATGCCAATTAGCACGTGAACCTCCAAGTGGGTGAATCATCACAATGAGGAGTAGCTTGCCGGCAAGCAAGTGAACCTCGGTAAAAATCATTGTGTTCATCATTTGATTCCGAGGTGATTGGTCTTCATTGTTATTCATTCTTGTGATTGATTGGCTCCTTCCTCGACATGGTGGTATAACCTTCTTGCTCACTCTCTTTACATTACCGCAAACTAGTTGTCAAGCTCTTTAGTGTAGCTAGATGTGAGAGCTTGTTAGTTTGGTTAGTGTGGCTCTTTAGTTAGTCTTTGAGAGCGCACTAACTTAGTGTAGTGACATAGCTATTGTGTGGATAAAAACTATATAAACTAGAATTGTGGTAGGTGGCTTGCTTTTTTAGTAGGCTAGCGCAACACTTGCTTCGCATCATAATTGTCTAACCAGTTTGTTAAGTGTTGTTGTAGAAATTTTTATTAGGCTATTCACCCCCCTCTAGCCATTAGGACCTTTCAAGTGGTATCGGAGCCGAGGTCACCATGATTTGAGGCTTAACAACCTTTGGTGTAAAAATAGCTCAAATCAACAATACCAAGAAGCCACCCCAATTTGATGGCACAAATTATCCGTATTGGAAATCAAAGATGACCACACATATCAAGTCAATCAATAGAAAAGTGTGGAAGGTGGTAGAAACCAAAATTGAGATTGGTGATGTGGAGAATCCCACCGCGGCCGAAGAAATGCTTCTCCAAAACAATGACATTGCTCTAAGTGTCATTCATGATGCAATTGATGAGAGAACATTTGAGCAAATCAAGAATATTGAGATGGCTCATGAGGCATGGAAGAAGTTGGAAGAATCATTTGAGGGCACTCAAGCTGTGAAGGGTGCAAAGGCATACATCCTCAAAGAGAAGTTTGCAAGCTTCAAGATGAAGGAGGATGAAAGTGTGCCGGAGATGTTCCATAGGCTTCAAGTGCTTGTCAATGATCTTAAAGCACTTGGTGAAGAGGTGAAGTACATGGACTTCTCACATAGGTTCTTGAGATGTTTGCCTTCAAGATTTGGTACATTGGTCACCATTCTAGTGAGAAGCAGTTTGGACACCATGACACCAAACCAAGTATTGGGGGATATAATGATGGATGATACATATAGAGATGATGATGAGAAGGAAGAAAAGAAGGAGAAGAAAGATGAGAAGAAGGATGACAAGAACAAGAGCATGGCATTCAAAGCCACATCATCCAAGAGCAAAGCTAAGCAAGAAACATCAAGTGAAGATGATGATTCATGGGATGATGATGAAGATGAGAAGATGGCTCTCTTTGTCAAGAGATTTGGCAAGTTCATGGTGAAGAAGGGCTATCGTGCTAGGAGAAAGAAGTCTTCATCCAAGAACAAAGAAGAGTCAAGAAGATGCTTCAAGTGTGGAAGCAAAGATCATTTTGTTGCTTAATGTCCATACAATAGCGACAATGATGATGACAACAAGAAGAACACAAAGAAGGACAAGAAGGAAAAGAAAGAGAAGAAGGACAAGATGGCCTTTAAGAAGAAGAAGGGTGGTTCATATGTAGTCACTTGGGATAGTGATGCTTCCTCAAGTGATGATTATGATGATAGTGATGATAACAAGACCACCAAGAAGAAGGTTCTTGCAAGCATTGCAATCAATGAGAAGCCTTCTCTCTTTGAATCTTCATCATGCTTCATGGCTAAGGCCACTAAGGTACAAACTAGTGATAATGAAAGCAATGAAGAACATGATGATGGAAATGATAATGAAAATAACCATGATAGTGATAGTGATGATGATGAACCCACCAAAGATGAATTATTTGACATGCTAGAGGATGCTAGAGAACACTTTGACATCAAGAGAAGGGAATGCAAAAGCTTGCGTAAGGAACTAAAAGCCCTTAAGCAAGCCTTTGATGAGCTCAATGCATCTCATGAGAGGCTAGAGGAAGCCAATGAGAAGCTTGGCAAAGCTCACAAAAAGCTTGAAAAGGCTCATTCCTCTTTGCTTGATGAGCAAAATAAAAAGAAGCATGTTGAAACTTACAATATAGGTTTAACTTGTGATATAATTGATGAATCACTATCTATGTCTATCATTGTTGCTCCTACTAACCTTTCTTGTAGCACTTCCACTTCTACCTCATCTAGTAGTGATGGTCTCACTTGTGATGCCTCACTAGTGGTTGAGAATGAGAACCTCAAGAAGGAGGTCAATAAGCTCACTCACACCTTGGCTAAGGCTTATGGTGGTGAGGACCGCTTGCTTATGTGCTTGGGTAGCCAAAGAGCTTCTCTCTACAAAGAGGGATTGGGCTATATCCCCAAGAAAGGCAAGGCAGCCTTTGCTCCTCACAAGACTAGTTTTGTGAAGAACAATAGTCAGTTTTGCACTAATTGCAAGCAAGTGGGTCATAAAGAGCAAGAATGCAACAACAAGACCAAAAATGCTAATGTATCCTCCATAAAGCTTGATTCATGCTATATGCTTACTAAGGGTGCAAATGGTGTGAAGGCTAAGTTCATTGGTAAACCATGGATGGGCTCAAAGAAGAAAGCCATTTGGGTACCAAAGAGCTTAGTAACTAACCTTCAAGGACCCAAGCAAGTTTGGGTACCTAAAAAGAATTGATCTTCTTTTGTAGGTCAATTACAAAGGTAGAGGAAGGCATTAGGTTTTTGATAGTGGGTGCACTCAACACATGACTGGTGATGCAAGAATGTTCAACTCAATCAACACCAATGGCAATGATGGTTATGATAGTATTACATTTGGTGACAATGGCAAAGGCAAGGTCAAAGGACTTGGTAAGATTGCAATATCCAATGACATGAGCATATCCAATGTGTTGCTAGTAGAGAGCTTGAACTTCAATTTGCTATCCGTGGCTTAATTGTGTGATCTTGGATTCAAATGCATATTTGGAGTAGATGATATAGAGATCATAAGTGTAGATGGCTCTAACTTGATCTTCAAAGGCTTTAGATATGAGAATCTATACTTGGTTGATTTCAATGCTAGTGAAGCTAAATTATCTACATGCTTGTTCACTAAGTCGCATGAGTTGGTTATGGCATAGAAGGCTTGGTCATGTTGGAATGAAACAATTGAATAGATTGGTTAAGCATGACTTGGTTAGAGGCTTGAAAGATGTTGTGTTTGAGAAGGATAAACTTTGTAGCTCTTGTCAAGCCAGCAAACAAGTTGGAAACATCCATCCTAAGAAAAGCATGTTGAGCACTAGTAAAGCATTTGAGTTATTGCATATGGACTTGTTTGGGCCAACACAATACACTAGCATTGGTGGAAACAAATATGGCTTTGTGATTGTGGATGATTATACTAGATACACTTGGGTATTCTTTCTAATGGACAAAAGTGATGTGTTCGCAACATCAAATCATTTGTTAAGGGCATTCACAATGAGTTTAAAACAACCATCAAGAGAGTGAGAAGTGATAATGGTAGTGAGTTCAAGAACACTAGAATTGATGAGTTGTGTGATGAATTTGGAATTAGACATCAATTCTTGGCCAAGTACACTCCACAATCAAATGGCCTTATTGAGAGGAAGAATAGAGCACTTATTGATATGGCAAGGTCTATGCTTAGTGAGTACAATGTGAGTCAATCTTTTTGGGCTGAAGCTATCAACATGACTTGCTATTGTAGCAACCGCCTCTATTGTCACCCATTGAAAGAGAAGACACCATATGAGCTCTTGAATGGTAGAAAGCCCAATATTGCATATTTTTGGGTCTTTGGTTATAAATGCTATATCTTGAAGAAAGGCACAAGATTGGGCAAGTTTGACAAGAAATGTGATGAAGGATTCTTACTTGGTTACTCCACTACAAGCAAAGCATATAGAGTTTGGAATTTGGATAATTGTACTCTTGAGGAAGTTCATGATGTTGAATTTGATGAAACCAAGGATTCACAAGTAGAGAATGAGAACTTGGAAGATGTTAGAGGCATTTAACTTTCAAATGCCATGAAGAACATGGATATTGGTGAATTGAGGCCTAGGCAAGTGAATGATGATGAAGATGATCAAGTGCAAGTGCTCTCCAACTCAAATGTGCAAGATGATACAAATCAAGTTAGTACAAGTGGCTCTCATGATAATGAACAAGATCAAGTGGCTAGTACATTATCTCAACCCAATGATCAAGCAAATGCAAGCAATCAAGTTCCAATGCTCCAACCAACAAATATTGGAAGGGATCATCCATTGGACACTATAATGGGTGACATTTCTAGGGGTGTACAAACAAGATCAAGATTAGCTTCATTTTGTGAGCATTTCTCATTTGTGTCATCCATAGAACCAAAGAAGATAGATGAAGCATTGAAGGACGTTGATTGGGTGAATGCTATGCATGAAGAATTGAATAACTTCACAAGAAATCAAGTATGGGAATTAGTAGAGAGACCAAAGGGACACAATGTGATTGGAACCAAATGGGTCTTTAGAAACAAGCAAGATCAAGATGGGATAGTGGTAAGGAACAAATCAAGATTGGTAGCACAAGGCTATACACAAGTTGAAGGTCTCGACTTTGGAGAAACATATGCCCTGGTTGCTAGATTGGAAGCAATAAGAATCTTGCTAGCCTATGCTTGTGCCCACAACATCAAGCTCTATCAAATGGATGTTAAGAGTGCATTTCTCAATGGTTACATCAATGAAGAAGTATATGTTGAGCAACCTCCTAGTTTTGAAGATGACAAGAAGCCAACCATGTGTACAAGTTGAAGAAGGCATTGTATGGCTTGAAGCAAGCACCTAGAGCATGGTATGAGAGATTAAGGGACTTCCTACTCTCTAAAGGGTTCATGATGGACAAGGTTGACACTATACTTTTCATCAAGAAGATTGAAAAAGATTTATTTGTATTGTAAATCTATGTTGATGACATCATATTTGGATCAACCAATCAAGACTTTTGTGATGAGTTTGGAAAGATGATGGCTAATAAGTTTGAGATGTCCATGATTGGAGAGTTGAGTTACTTCCTTGGTCTTCAAATCAAGCAATTGAAGAATGGTACATTTGTGAGTCAAGGCAAGTATATCAAGGACATGATCAAGAAGTTTGGCATGAGTGATAGCAAAGCTATTAGCACACCAATGGGAACAAATGGCAACTTGGATAGTGATGCAAGTGGAAATATGGTGGATCAAAAATTGTATCGGTCTATGATTGGAAGCCTACTCTATGTGACCGCATTAAGGCCGGATGTCATGTTTAGTGTATGCATGTGTGCAAGATTTCAAGCCTCACCAAGAGAAAGTCATTTGAAGGCTACAAAGAGGATATTGAAGTACTTGAAGCATACACCAAATGTTAGCTTATGGTATCCCAAAGGAGCAAAGTTTGAGCTAGTTGGTTACTCTGACTCTTATTATGCGGGATGCAAGGTTGAAAGGAAGAGCACCTCGGGCACATGTCAATTGTTGGGAAGATCACTTGTTTCATGGTCATCAAAGAAGCAAAATAGTGTTGCATTATCAACCGCCAAAGCCGAATACATATCCGTCGGTAGTTGTTGTGCACAAATACTTTGGATGAAGGCCACTTTGAGTGATTTTGGAATCAAGTTCAAGAAAGTGCCATTGCTATGTGACAATAAGAGTGCAATCAAGTTTACCAACAATCCGATTCAACATGCAAGAACAAAGCATATTGATGTCTGCCACTATTTCATAAGAGATCAACAAAAAGGGGACATTTGCATTGAGAGTGTAGGCACAGAAGATCAACTTGCTGATATATTCACCAAGCCATTAGATGAGAAAAGGTTTTGCAAGCTAAGGAATGAGTTGAACATATTGGATTTCTCAAATATGTGTTGATGCACCCCCACTCATATGGCATGCCTCTCCTTCGAGCAATCCAAGGTAAAAAATGATTGGCATGACATACATCCTTGCTAAGGACATGTTTAGTGCATCTAGCCATCTCTCCATTTTATTAGGCTCATTCATGAAAATCAAGTGATTTTGATGTTTATATGGTATCACTATTGCTTCTATGCTTGACTTGATCTAGTGGTAGCATATGACATGTTTATGGGCTTGTAAACCTAGTGTTTGATCTAGAAAATGAGCTCTAAGTGTTTAACTCAACATAGTACAAGATAACCCTTATTTGGAGGTGTGAAGAAGCTTGTCCTTAAATCAAACCGAGTTAAATATCTTTGGTAAATGATCTAGATTGGACCAAATTTTGGGAAAATGATCCTCACCCCATTGATTGACATTGATAATCTCTACCTACCTATGTTTTTAAACCTTTGTGGTCATTGATGACAAAGGGGGAGAAGTAGTGCACAAAGATATTAGTACATGGGGAGAAAGATAAAAGACATATTAGTGTACTAAGATGGTGAAAAGACAACAAAGGTGGAGAACTTGACATAGGGGGAGAAATATGACAAAGGGAAGGAATCAATTAAAATTTTGAGAACACAAGTAGGGGGAGCAAGCTCATGAACTTGTATGGTGCATTTGAATGTGCATTTCATATGTTTGCTTGCATGGCATAAGTTTTAAATTTAAAATATCCATGCTTGTGTGATGTATGCTAAGTGTAAGATTGAATGATGAAATGAAATCACTAGATAACTTTCATTTCCAAGTAAGTTTTTACAAGTGGTATCTTTTCAAAGTATGTTTCCAAGTGGTATAGAGCTAACCATGGTGCTAAGGATGGTATAATGGTGCACTCCGATTGGTATCACGCTTCAAAGGTCCATCTTTTATACCTTAGCATCATTTGGTAGACATTGTCTCCTATATTCCCTATCTAAGCATATGTGCAAGCTACAATCCAAACTCTTAGCACATATATAGGGGTAGCAATTGCTACCATTTGGGGTTCATGAAACTTGTCCATATTCTTTTACACATGGTAAATATGCTTGGATAAGCAACATGGATTCAATTGAATTTCAATTCATATCTTTGTGAAAGGGTTGTCATCAATCACCAAAAAGGGGAGATTGAAAGCTCTAGTTTGGTTTTGGTGAATTCATGAAACCATAAGTGCTAACCTAGTTTATCAAGTGATCATGAGATAGGTAGCACATTCCAAGTGGTGAAGCAAATGAAGATCATGCCATGGTGATGATCAAGTGCTTGGACTTGGAAAGAAGAAAGAGAAAAACAAAAAGCACAAGGCAAAGGTATAAACCATAGGAGCTATTTTGTTTTGGTGATCAAGACACTTAGAGAGTGTGATCACATTAAGGTTTGACAGTCGTACTATTAAGAGGGGTGAAACTCGTATCAGAATGCAGTTATCAAAGTGCCACTAGATGCTCTAACTCATTGCATATGTATTTAGAATCTAGTGGAATGCCAACACCCTTGAAAATGTTTGTGAAAATATGCTAACACATATGCACAAGGTGATACACATGGTGGTTGGCACATTTGAGTAAGGGTGAAGAAGTTAGAGGTGAAAAGGAGTTAGTCTCGCTGGTCACAAGGTGATCGGACGCTGGTCTCAGAGGGACTGATGCGTCCGGTCAAGTGTGGCTGTGAAAAGATGCCAGTGTCGGTCTCTGACCGGACACTGGGTCTTGGACTGACCAGATGCTGAGGTCTAGGGTCCGGTCCTATTGTCGGGCAGCACAGAGAAAAGTCATAGAGTGACTGGATGCTGGCAGGGTCTGATCAAGCATGACTAGACGTGTCCGGTCGAAGAAAATCATTTCTGGAGGCTGAGCGTCCGATCAGTTTTGTGTGCTGTGTTCAGTCAATAGATGACCATTGAAATCAGACGAACAATATTTGAAGTAGGGGACACGTGGAATGAATCACATGACCGGACGCTGAGGGCCAGCGTCCGGTCGATCGGACCGGAGCGTCCGATCACCTCGTGTTGTGCCCAGTGATGGGGTACAATGGCTCTATTTTGTGGGGGCTTCTATTTAAGCCCCATGGTCGGTTGAAGCTCACACCTTTAGCAATTTTCATTGACATAGCAACCTTGTGAGCTTAGCCAAAGTCCTCCCACTCATCTCCATCATTGATTCATCATCTTTGTGAGATTGGGAGTGAATCCAAGTGCATTGCTTGAGTAATTGCATTTAGAGGCACTTGGTGTTCGTGTTTCGCTGTAGGTTTCGCTTGTTACTCTTGGTGGTTGTTGCCACCTAGATGGCTTGGAGTAGCAAGGATCGTCGAGTGGAGGGTGGTGATTATCTTCGGCTTCGATCGTGGTGATTGTGTGGGGTTCTTGACCTTTCCACGGTGGAGAGCCAAAAGGTACTCTAGTGGATTGCTCGTGGCTTGTGTGATCATCATCTTGTGTTGGTTGTGCGGCACCCTATTGAGGGTTTGGTGTATGATGCCAATTAGCGTGTGAACCTCTAAGTGAGTGAATCGCCACAACGAGGAGTAGCTTGCCGCAAGCAAGTGAACCTCGGTAAAAATCATTGTGTTCATCATTTGATTCCGAGGTGATTGGTCTTCATTGTTATTCATTCTTGTGATTGATTGGCTCCTTCCTCGACACAGTGGTATAACCTTCTTGCTCACTCTCTTTACATTACCGCAAACTAGTTGTCAAGCTCTTTAGTGTAGCTAGATGTGAGAGCTTGTTAGTTTGGTTAGTGTGGCTCTTTAGTTAGTCTTTGAGAGCACACTAACTTAGTGTAGTGACATAGCTATTGTGTGGATAAAAACTATATAAACTAGAATTGTGGTAGGTGGCTTGCTTTTTTAGTAGGCTAGCGCAACACTTGCTTCGCCTCATAATTGTCTAACCAGTTTGTTAAGTGTTGTTGTAGAAATTTTTATTAGGCTATTCAACCCCCCCTCTAGCTAGTAGGACCTTTCAGACTTAGAGGTCCCCCATGCCATTGATGCTATGCACATGTAGAAGAATGTCTTTGAGAGTCTCATTGCTACCTTGATGGACACAGGCAAGTCAAAGGATGGTCTGAAAGCACGGAAAGACATGGTGCAGCTAAATGTGATGCCACAACTTCACCCGATACCTGAGGCTAATGGAAAATACACTCTGCCCACAGCGTGCTTCAACCTAACACTAGACGAGAAGAGAGCTATATGCACTTTCCTAAGGGGGGTCAAAGTCCCAACTGGGTTTTCAACAAATGTGAAGAAGCTAGTGTCGATGAAGGACTTGTCAATAACACACTACAAGGCTCACGATTGCCATATGATGCTGACAGTGTTTCTACCTATTGCAATCAGGGCTATAAAGCCAAAGGTCTTGAAAATGGCCATCACCCGCATGTGCTACTTCTTTTTGAAGATCTCACAGAAGACGATTAGCAAGCAAGAGCTGAGTGACCTACATGAATTTGTGGTGGAGACACAAAACCAACTGGAGATCAGTTTACCTCCTGCTTTTTTTGATATAATGCCACATCTCATGATTCACATGGTTCATCAGATACAGGTGTTGGGCCCTTGCTACTTGCATGAAATGTGGTCCTATGAGCGATTCATGTCGGTTCTAATTCGATACGTGCATAATCGAGCATACCCAGAGGGCTCTATGATAGAGGGTTACAGTACAGAAGAAGTCGTTGAGTGCTATCAAGAGTACCTAGAAGTACAGAAAGGGATTGCTAAACTCGATTCTCATCACAAGGGTAGGCTGGCTGGTAAGGGCACTAGTGGTAGAAAAGTGTTCATCGACCATGATTACAAAGAGGTGAGTCGGACGCATTATAGTGTCTTGTAGAGTACACAACTGATGCAACCGTACATTGATGAACACTTGGCTATCATTATGGTGGAGAGAAATGGCCGTTCGGATGATTGGGTCATGAAACAACACAAGCAACGACTAACTACATGGTTGAAGGACCAGAACATACCGCCTGGAGAAACCATAGACTCTATTACCATCAGAAGGTTGGCGGAAGGGCCATCGAGACAAGTGACATATTGGAATGCTTATGACATCAATGGGTATACGTACTATACCCACACAAAGGATAGTAAATATATGAACCAAAACTGCACGTTCGAATAGAGGCTCTCGATGGATTGGGGCGAAAGATCCAATACTTTGGCATCATTGAAGAGATATAGGAACTTGACTATGGAAGGGATATAACGGTGGCCCTGTTTCAATGTCGCTAGATCAAACAACACCAACTGAACAAGATCGGATTGAGAGTCCTGAACCTTGAGAATCTAGGCTACCAAGATGAACCTTGGGTGCTCGCTTCATGTGTCGCACAAGTTTTCTATATGTCTGACCCACAAAGTAACCTCCCCCCGAAGAAGAAGACAACACGTGGTTACCTCTAGGAAACAGCACATTATTGGAGTTGATGGCGTGGACGATGTTGAAGCTTACAATAACTACGATAAGATGCCGCTATTCATAGGCTTTCCTAAGAAGATTAGTGTTGTGGAAAAGAACCCAAAGACATATTGCCATGGGAACGAAAAGGTGTCAAGGGGAAAGTCATTACAGCAGGCTAGCTAGTTGTTGAACGTGGAGTGTTTGTGTAAGTGTGTGTTTGTAAGACTTCATTTATGCATGCGTGTGAGACTATATATTTATGTATATGTGTAAGACTATATATTTTTGTATGTGTGTGAGACTGCATTTATGCATGTGTGTGAGACTACTCTTTGCAACATCCAGATGAATCTATTTGAACATCCACTCTATTACTACTAAAACTTTATGAAATCACTTAACACTTTATGAAATGAAGAAAAGACCAAAATAAAAGTAGGAGATCTTGATGAGTTATACAACTTTTATACTCATCACCTTTACAACTGAAATCATTTAGTGTTTGAAAATCAGGTTTGAAGCTATCATTTTCTAAAATTTAAAATTTAAATTGTTCAAAATTAGTGACAAAGATAGATGACTGGACTAAAATGATAGAGCATGATTTTAAAAAATTTTAGAAAAAAACCATCACATTTGGAGTTAGTATGAGGGAGAAAAACTAGTTACAAGTTTCAAGAGAAATCACACTTGTTCATCATTGATCATCATGAACAGTTGTGATTTTTCTTTTTAATCTCTGGGTAAAATTTATAACTAGTCTTTCTCCCTCATACTAACTCCAAATGTGATGATTTTTTTCCTAAAATTTTCTAAAATCTTGCCCTATCAAGTGAGTGTGTTGATTTGGTCATTCTTTTCATTTAACAAAGTTTGAGCACTTCAATTTTTCAAATTTAAAAAAATGGCAGGTTCGAACGAGATTTTCAACCATTAAATGATTTCAGCTAAAAAAGTGATGAGTACCAAAGTTGTATAACTCATCAAGATCTACAACTTTTATTTTGGTCATTTCTTCATCTGACAAAGTGATAGTGTACATTGTTCACAAATCAACATGTCTCTCGTATAGTTCATGAAACTATGAGTCATGTGTGAATTTGTGAACAATGTTTACTAATACTTTGTCACATAAATAAGTGACCAAAATAAAAGTTGTATATATTGATGAGTTCAACAACTTTTATGTTCACGACTTTTATAGTTCAAACCATTTAACGTTTCAAAATCTTGTTTGATGTTGCCATTTATTGAAATTCAAAAATTCAACTATTCAAATTTGGTCAAATGAAAAGATGACCAAAATAAAATTTGTAGATAGTGATGTGTTCAACAACTTCTATGTTCATGACTTTCTCATTTGAAACCATTTAAGATTTCAAAATCTTATTTGAAGTTGACATTTATTGAAATTCAAAATTTGAACTATTCAAATTTGGTCAAATGAAAATATGACCAAAATGTAAGTTGTACATCTTGATGAGTTCTACAACTTTGATGTTTACAAAATTTTTATTTGAGATCATTTAGTGTCCTAAAATTCTCTTTGTTGTTTTGAAATTCAAATTTTAAAATTTTAAAATATTATTTTTGTAAAGAAGAAAATATAAAATTATATCTGTATATATATATCATGAAATTGTTTATATTTATATTTATTTATACATATATATAATAATAATAAAGTATTATATAAATTTACATTGTTTTCTTTATATATAAATTACAAAATTATTAATTAAATAAATTGAAAATATTTGTAGGGGTGGCTTACTCAGGAACCGCCCCTACAAATCAATTTGTAGGGGCGGCTGGATCAGGAACCGCCCCGAAAAATCAATTTGTAGTGGCGGCTGGCTCAGGAACCGCCCCTAGAAATGACCTGCGATATATAAGAAAGAGCTCGCGGGAGGCCGAAATGACCTGGGCGCTTTCTTCCTCTCAGACGTCGACAGTCTGCCAATTGTTTTCTCTATCGCCCCCATTGCCGCCACCACCGTCTCCATAGCCTGCAACTGCATTCTCTGACCTCCTCCATCCTCTGCCTACAACCACCACCGTCTTCGTTCCCCAACCGACGCCTTTCCGCAGGCCACCAAGGCTAGGGTTTGAGCTCCGCCGGCTCGGCCGCGCGTGCTCTAGTTGGTGTCCCTGCCACCGGCGCTCCCTCTCTGACCTCAACCACCAAACTCACCGACGTCGACATGGGGGTCGCTCTTGGGTGCTCCTCCACCACCGCTATCTCCGTTCTCCAACCGCTGCCTTTCCGTAGGTCGCCGGGGCTAGGGTTTGAGCTCTGCCGGCTCGGCCGCGTGCTCTAGCTGGTGTCCCCGCCACTGATGCTTCCTCTCTGACCTCGACCACCGAAATCATCGACATTGATGCGGGGGTCACTCTCGGGCGCTCCTCCATCGCCGCTACCTCGCTCATCGTCCGCCATCGCCATCCATCTCGAAGGTCAGTGCACCTCATCTCTTTTATTGCAGTAGTTTGTATGATAAGGATCTGTGCTGTGTTTGCATTTGGATTGTGGAGGATATCTATGCTTTGTTGGTCTTCTGCTCCTGCTCGATGGTGACCTAGTATGTTTGTATGATAAGGATCTGTGCTGCGTTTGTGTTCTGATTGTGGAGGATATATGTGCTTTGTTTGCTAAGGTGATAGATCAGTGCTATGTTTTTCTGTTTCTGATATAGACCTATGTTGGGGGTTGTTGTTTTTGTTGTAGTTATTTTTTCACTGCACAAAGCAGCATATTCTGCACTATAGTTTGGAAAATTATTTAAGCAGCTGTTATCAAGCTGGTGCTGCTATTTGTTTTTGGTACATCAAATTGGTATTGAGTTCACGCTTCCAGAAATCTAACTTTATATGCAAATA
The DNA here is from genome assembly GCF_019320115.1 of Miscanthus floridulus. NCBI lineage: Eukaryota > Viridiplantae > Streptophyta > Magnoliopsida > Poales > Poaceae > Miscanthus > Miscanthus floridulus. Next base: position 113,121,670 of record NC_089587.1, on the reverse strand, counting down.
ACATGGAACTTTTTTAGAGGGTGTTTGCATTTTCTCCCCTTCTTTAAATTCCAAATATATGTGGTGCTTTGATATGAACAGTTGAAGACAAGAAGTATTAGATTCTGTTCTGTTAGAAAGTTGCAAAATGTCAATGATGTTTGCTTGACACGGGTTCGTTAATAGTTCACCACTCTTTAGCATTTTGATGGCATGGTTGTTTCCGTACTATAGTTTTGATCCTTGAAAAGGTGGCCCCTTTTGTTTGTGTTACATCCTCCATGCTGCTTTGATTTGAAAAATATTATTGAAAATGGCAAAACTTTAAGTGGAGTTTGAATTCCATGTTCCATCAATTAATTGGGCAATCATTTTTCTGATGCACTCTTATAGCATCCATGATTTTGCTGTACTTGCTTACCTCATCTAAGAATTATTTCGACTGAACTAGGTACATAAAGTTGGTTGTTACATCATCTATCATTAGTAAGATCGAAAAGTTGCTTGGGATTCCATGATGTATGTATGGCCTATTTTATTAGTTGTCATTTATCAGTTGTTATTAAGCAGCTGCTCTATTTGTTTTGGTAAGCTGGTGCTGTTGTTTTTTTCTTATATAATGCTAGTGTGTAGTGGTTGTTGCTACTACTACTACTTAACTACTACTACTAATACTACTCCTACCACTACTCCTACTAGTACTCCTCCTGCTCCTAGTACTACTCCTTTGTTTTTTTGCTTATATACTATTGGTGTGTAGTGGCTGCTGCTACTACTACTACTACTCCTCCTCCTCCTACCACTACTCCTACTACTCCTCCTCCTCCTACTACTCCTCCTCTTACTACTCCTACTACTCCTCCTCTTACTACTCCTATTACTCCTCCTCCCTGTACTTGCTACTCCTACTGCTACTCTTCTTTCAGTGATGCTCCTACTACTACTCCTAAGTGGCTGCTGCTCTTACTCTACTACTACCACTCTACTGCAACACTTACTCTACTCTACTACTTTCTACTTACTACTACTACTTGCTACTCCTAAGTGGCGGCTGCTCTTACTCTACTACTACCACTCCTTCTCTGTTTTTTTGCTTATATACTGCTGGTGTGTAGTGGTTGTTGCTACTACTACTACTTAACTACTACTACTACTAATCCTCCTCCTACCACTACTCCTACTAGTACTCCTCCTGCTCCTACTACTCCTTCTCTGTTTTTTTTCTTATATACTGTTGGTGTGCAATGGCAGCTGCTGCTGCTACTACTACTCCTCCTCCTCCTACCACTACTCCTACTCCTCCTACTACAACTCCTCCTATTACTCTTCCTCCCTGTACTTGCTACTCCTACTACTGCTCTTCTTTTAGTGATGCTCATACTACTACTCCTAAGTGGCAGCTGCTCTTACTCTACTACTACCACTCTACTGCTACACTTACTCTACTCTACTACTTTCTACTTACTACTACTACTTCCTACTCCTAAGTGGTTGCTGCTCTTACTCTACTACTACCACTCCTTCTCTATTTTTTTGCTCATATACTGCTGGTGTGTAGTGGCTGCTGCTGCTGCTGCTACTACTACTACTACTACTACTACTACTACTACTACTACTACTACTACTACTACTACTACTACCACTACTCCTACTACTCCTCCTACTACTACTACTCTTACTACTCCTACTACTACTACTCTTACTACTCCTACTACTACTTCTCTTACTACTCCTACTACTCCTCTTACTACTTGCTACTCCTAAGTGGCTGCTGCTCTTACTCTACTACTTCCACTCTACTCTACTACTTTCTACTTACTACTACTACTTGCTACTTCTAGCTACTAACTGTTGGCTACTGTTGCTTTTTTTGCCAAATCTCCTAGGACTCGCCCAGGACTTGTTGTCCTGTCTTTTGCCATCAGCTGCTGCTCTATGTTTGCTAAGCAGTTGTTGGTTTTTTTGCCAAATCTCCCCTCTCCTCTCCTCTCCTTTGTTTTGCCGATGATGAAATTGTCCAAGTCCATACATTATATAGAATATGAGCTAATGATCAAGAACTTGTGAGGAACGTGGCATCATTAGCAGCCACCCCTACATTACCTTCTCCTCTCTTCTCTGTTATGATGCCTTGATGCTCCAAGTTCAAGATCAGATGATGATTGACATGTTTCTGAGGCCTCTACCACTGCTACTACTCGTTTTTTTGATATATTGTTGTTTTATAGGACTACTTTGGTTTATAGACCTTTTTTATTTCTTATACCTTCTCGCGTACCTAAAGCACACTTTCTTGTATCTATTAGAACAAAGCGCGAAATAATGTCATGGACACTCGACAGTGCAGCCCGATGCCCCGAGCATGATGAGCACCCAACCTATGAGGAGCAAGCACTAGAGAACCAGCTTACTCAGGAGCAGTTCAATAACGAGTTAGAAAAGGATCTAGAAGTGATGCTTACTTAGGAGCAGTGTGACGAGGAGGAAGGGGGAGCAGAAGGAAGAGTAGGAGAGGCTGCTGAAGGCGAAGAAGTTGATGATGATGAGGAGGACTCAGAAGAGGGATATGTAAGTCCCCTTTCCCACGTGAAGCCAGAAGGAGGCCAATGGAGGAAGATTTGGACCAGGATTTTGACCCGAACGAGGAGGTCGGGAAAAAGCCTTAGCTTGTAAATTTTGGTAAAGCTTTGGCTGTGTTACCTCTGCTAACACTTTGACCTGTCGTATATATAGGTTCCTCCTAAAACTCGGAAAAGACGACGTCGATGTCCGCGACATCTAGCTGGACAAGACAGAGTAGAGGAAAGGAGAGCAGAGGCAACAGCCATAGAGACAGATCATGATGTCTCTGCTCCACAACCTCAAGACACAACCACGACTACCAAGCCTAAGAGAAAACGAGGGGATAGAAAAGGAAATCTATATCCTGATAAGGCATGCTATGTGATAATGGAGGTCGGGCCAGCAAGGGAGATCCTTGAGCCAAAGGAATTAAGAGGATGATTCCGTAATGTCATCGGGTCCCTAGTAAGAGATAAATTGAACCCAATAATCCCTAACTAGAAAGAGGTACCACAGAACAAAAAGAATGAACTATGGGATATGCAGCTGAAGCTTAATTTTAGATTTCTAGAGGGTAAGCAAGAACTGGTAAAAAATACTTTTACGATGATGGGAGAGTCATTCTGAAGTTGGAGGTTAGAGCTCAACACGAAGTATATCGAAATGGGGGTAACTCCCTTCAACAAGTTCGGCAAAATAACTCCTAGTCAATGGGAGGAGCTCGTGGCTCAAAAGACTTCACCGGAGGCATTGGAGCTCAGTGCTTGTAACACCGAGCTGGCAAAGTGGAACAAACACCACCATCATCTAGGCCTCGGTGGCTACTATGCCAAGGAAGAGTAGTTTAGGAAGATGGACAAAGAGGCCACAACTGCTGGGAATATCTATGTGACAAATTTGAAGGTACGCTCAAGGAATTGGATATATGCGAGGAGTACAGAATCATCCGACGGTAATCTTAAGTTTGATAACCCGGAGACCCAAGAGGCAGTATCAAGGATACTGAAATATGCTGAAGACAAGGAGAAGGGCTCATTCAATCCTTCTAGAGAGAGGGACGAGCTTAGCCTTGGCTTGGGAAACAAGGAGCACATAGGCCACACTAGGGGGCTAGGGAAAAGGACGACCTAGAAGCAAGGATTTGAAGAGGACATGCACATGTACAAGAAACATGGTAGAGACCGGGAGACTAATCTTGAGCTCCAAGTGAAGGCTCTAGTTGCGAAGGCGCTGGAGGAGCAAGGACTGTCTACGGAGCCACGGATATTAGTGATGCTGCCGAGAGAACTGGCATTAATTGGCAGCCCTCTGAAAGTTCCTAGCAGCCAAGGTTCCACTGCAGCCACAACCCTAGTCGATCGCATACGGAACCAACTAGTTGCACCTTGGTGTTTCTCATCGGCCAGCAGAACACTGTGATAGAGGTTGCAACGGGTGTGGCACATGCTCCTGGTGGCTTACACCACAATAATAAGATACCGCCGCACTACACTAGGGTCGTGGTGCATATCGTGAAGCCCGAGTTCATGCAGTGGATGATAGACTACGCAACTCCTAAGGGGCTGGTGTTACTTGGAGACGTTATGGGGCAGTTCATCCTCTAGCACAAACAGGACATTATATTGACTGCTTCTTCACCACCTCCCCCTCTCCCAAATTTGGAGCAAGTTGTTGACATCGGGGAGATATTTTCACTATCTCGTGACCACCATATTCTAGAGATGCCACGTTCTTCTCTGCCTCCTAGCGAGCATGTGCCTGATGAGATGCCACAACCTTTTCCAGTTGGTACCGAGCAAGTGCATGATGAGATGCCATAGTCTTCTCAACAAGCACAGTCGATACATAAACAACGAGTGTCTCATGAAGAAGGTGATGCACAAGAAGATAAGGACGTGCCTGAATGGGAACTTCAAAAGAAGCATCCAATAACCATAAGGCTAGTTTATGTTCTGATGAAAGATGTCTCATCGGTGTACAAGTGGTATTCCCATGACCAGTTCAAGCCTGAGAACCGAGTTAAAAAAAAGTCCCATCATGGGGTTCTGTGGAGGCCGTCACTACCAAACTCCACCAAATTGCAAAACCGTATCCAAATGTTGATGCCATCAAATGGTCAAAGGATTGCCCGAGAACATATGAAAGAGGCAACCCCTTCCTACCAAACCGGGACATCCAGCGCCTACCACTTAGAATGAGAAGGTTCCATGATTGGTACTTCGTGTTCCCCCAATGAGCATAGACCTCATACAAGCATGCTTCCCCATCGGCACATTTGGAAGCCTAGCCAGGAAAATTGTCTTTGACTTCAATGACATGCACACATGCTTTCACCTAGGAGAAATGGAGATGAATCTAATTCGCATGTGGTGCCTGTAAGTCCTTGTCCTCCTGATATTATATGAATGTAATCTTTGGTTTTTGTTTAAACTAACCCACGCCGTTATTTGTAGAATGCAAGTTCACATTGTCAAACAAATGCCAAGTGTGAAAGTCAGGTATCTAGACCCTCAAGCTATAGCCCAAACAAAGTTTAATTACCCTAAACAGAGGAAACAGGATGCCAAAGAGCTAGTTGTTGCAAAGACTCTTCGGGAGAAAGAGCACATCCATATGGCGAAACTAAGGGAAGAGTCCCTTAAGGTTGCGGCATACATTGCCCTGGCTTTCAAAACTCTCCAACAACACTCTACTATATGGATACCATACAACTTCGAGTAAGTTCAACTCTATACTTAAAGCTTTGTTCGATATATTTTATTCAATGCAAAAGAGCTTATCTAGTTCTATGATTAAATCCATGCAGGAACCACTAGATTTGTATAGCCGTCGATGTCGGGAGGAGCATGGCATGGGTCTTTGATTCAATAGATAGGGACTCGGTGACATACAAAGACTTCATATCGATTTTCAAGACGTAGAAATATTGACAATCCTCATTAGCGTATATGTTTGTATACATACTTGTAACATTCACTTTTGGATACTAACAAGTTGTATTTGCTAAAATAATTCGAACAGGGCATTTAGGTTCTATGTCACTAATCATCATGGAAGGCATGATCTAGCAAGGAAGGAAAAGCTAGCTGTAAAAACACTATGTGCGGTAAGTGTAACTTACTTCTTTAGTACTCCATTACATGACTGTCAAAAGCATTACTTAACATTTTCATATGCAAAACACACAGTGCCCCAAGCAGAAGCCTGGGAGTGTACATTGTGGATACTATATATGTTCTATGATGAGTAACACCGGTGCCTACAGGAGACACCCCTTAAGGGTAAGTTTGAATCTCTTCACCCGTAGTATAAAAACTTCATACATGGTATGAAATACTAAACCAAAACTTGTTCTCTTGTAGTGGAAAGAAGAGAAAGGAATGAAAAGAGATCCATACAAGGATGACCAACTCTTAGAGCTCGTCGGCGACCTTTGCAATTTCATATTAGACTAGATTGTACACGTCAAAGGCGTCTACCATGACCGAGAGTCTGACTTAGGTAGAAATCCTCAGTACCAACACCTTCGTGAGACTGAAAGGCTAGCTCTAGGACGTTGATAACAATGTGTATGGAATTTGTATATTTAATGATGGATTGTATATATTCTTGTTTATTGGACTTGTAATTATAGTTTATATAATACTCTTATGCTTGTAGTCTAAGGAGTTCAGAACGCTGGTCGTGGGGCGTTAGGCAACGCGAATGTGGTTCGGAACGTTGGTCATGGGGCGTTCGGCAAAGCGAATGCGGTTTGAAACGCTGGGCATTTGGCAATGCGAACGCGGTTTAGAACATTGGTCGCGGGGCGTTCGGCAACGCAAACGCTTTGGCTGTAATATGCGGAAACAAACAGTGTTCTAGTCGAATTTGAATTGTAAATTTGAATTTTTTTGGCTAGAAAACATACTGTAGGGGCAGTTCTAGATTGAACTGCCCCGACAAACAGGTATTATAGAGGCGGCTAGTACTACAGCCGACCCTATAAATCGATTTGTAGAGGCGGCTGGTACTAGAGCCGCCCCTACAAATACATGATTTGTAGAGACAGTTCGGTAGGGGTGGCTGGCCAAACCGCCCCTACAAAGGGTTACGAGCTACCCCTAAAAATGGTTTCTATAGTAGTGTGTGTCCACAAGCGGGCGGTGATGCGCACCGAGATGGATGAATCGGTCACAAAAGGATCGATCGACAGGAAGCCGAATGTGATGACGACGACGACGCCACCACCAGGCACACCCATGATATGCTAGATGTGCTCTAGGGATGATGGTGGGGCTCGTGTGCTCTTGATATCATTGCCATGCCATTATGACGTTGGCGGGCATAGCGGCGCACTCGATCGATTATCGCTCGTTTTCGTGGGCCTAAGGGCCTTGATTTTGCTTCACTCCTCCGGAAGAAAGTGAGCTTTTTGTATGCCTCTTCATCTACTTCCCCTGTTAGTTTTTCCCACTACTACAGAAACCATTTTTAGGGGCGGCTCGTAACCCTTTGTAGGGGCGATTTGGCAAGCCGCCCCTACCGAATCGTCTCTACAAATCATGTATTTGTAGGGGCGGTTCTCAGGCTGCCCCTACAAATCGATTTGTAGGGGCGGCTCGTATTACCAGCCGCCCCTACAAATTGATTTGTAGGGGTGGCTGTAGTACTAGCCACCTCTATAATACCTATTTGTAGGGGCGGTTCAATCTAGAACCGCTCCTACAGTACGTTTTCCCGCCAAAAAAAACAAATTTACAATTCAAATTCGACTAGAATACCGTTTGTTTCCACGTATTACAGCCAAAGCGTCCGCATTGCCGAATGCCCCACGACCAATGTTCCAAACCGCATTTGCGTTGCCGAACGCCCAGCGTTCTAAACCGCATTCGCGTTGCTGAATGCCCCGCAACCGATATTCCGATCCGCGTTCGCGTTGTCGAACGCTCCTCGGCCAGCGTTCCGAACCCCTTAGACTACAAGCATAGGAGTATTATATAAACTATAATTACAAGTCCAATTCACAAGAATATATACAATCCATCATTAAATATACAAATTCTATACACATTGTTATCAACGTCCTAGAGCTAGCCTTTCAGTCTCATGAAGGTATTGGTACTGAGGATTTCTACCTAAGTTAGACTCTCGGTCATGGTAGGTGCCTTTGATGTGTACAATTTAGTCCAATATGAAATTGCAAAGGTCACCGATGAGCTCTAAGAGTAGGTCATCCTTGTATGGGTCTCTTTTCATTCCTTTCTCTTCTTTCCACTACAAGAGAATAAGTTTCGGTTTAGTATTTCATACCATGTACGAAGTTTTTATACTACAGGTGAAGAGGTTCAAACTTACCCTTAAGGGGTGTCTCCTGTAGGCACCGGTGTTACTCATCATAGAACATATATAGTATCCACAATGTACACTCCCAGGCTTCTGCTTAGGGCACTGTGTTTTGCATATAAAAATGTTAAGTAATGCTTTTGATAGTCATGTAATGGAGTACTGAAGAAGTAAGTTACACTTACTGCACATAGTGTTTTTATAGCCAGCTTTTCATTCCTTGCTGGATCATGCCTTCCATGATGATTAGTGACATAGAACCTAAATTCCCTTTTTGAATTATTTTAGCAAATACAACTTGTTAGTATCCAAAAGTGAGCGTTATAGGTATGTATACAAACATATAAGCTAATGAGGATTGTCGGTATGTATACGTCTTGAGAATCGATATGAAGTCTTTGTATGTCACCGGGTCCTTATCTATTGAATCAAAGACCCATGCCATGCTCCTCCCGACATTGACGGCTATACAAGTCTAGTGGTTCCTGCATGGATTTAATCATAGAACTAGATAAGCTCTTTTGCATCGAATAAAATATATCGAATAAAGCTTTGAGTACAGAGTTGAACTTACTCGAAGTTGTATGGTAGCCATATAGTAGAGTGTTGTTGGAGAGTTTTGAAAGCCAGGGCAATGTATGCCGCAACCTTAAGGGACTCTTCCCTTAGTTTCGCCGTACGGATGTGCTCTTTCTCCCGAAGAGTCTTTGCAGCAGCTAGCTCTTTGGCATCTAGTTTCCACTATTTAGGGTAATTAAAATTTGTTTGGGCTATAGCTTGAGGGTCTAGATACCTGGCTTTCACACTTGGCATTTGTTTAATAATGTGCACTTGCATTCTACAAATCACGGCGTGGGTTAGTTACAACAAAATTTAAAGATTACATTCATATCATATCGGAAGGACAAGGACTTATAGGCACCACGTGTGAATTAGATTCATCTCCATTTCTCCTAGGTGAAAGCATTTGTGCTTGTCATTGAAGTCAAAGACAATTTTCCTGGCTGGGCTTCCAAATGTGCCGGTGGGGAAGCATGCTTGTATGAGGTCTATGCTCATTGGGAGAACACGCAACTATCAATCATGGAACCTTCTCATTCCAAGTGGTATGCGCTGCATGAACCGGTTTGGTAGGAAGGGCTTGCCTCTTTCATATGTTTTCGGGCAATCCTTTGACCATTTGATGGCATCAACATTTGGATACTGCTTTGCAATTTGGTGGAGTTTGCTAGTGATGGCCTCCTCAGAACCCCATGATGGGTCTTTTTTAACTTGGTTCTCAGGCTTGAACTGGTCATGGGAATACCACTTGGACACCACAAGACGTCTTTCATCGGAACATAAACTGGCCTTATGGTGATTGGATGCTTCTTTTGAAGTTCCCATTCAAGCACATCCTCATCTTCTTGTGCATCAACTTCTTCAGGAGGCACTCGTTGTTCATGTATCGGTTGTGCTTATTGAGAAGACTGTGGCATCTCATCATGCACTTGCTCGGTATGAGCTAGAGAAGGTTGTGGCATCTCATCAGGCACATACTCGCTAGGAGGCATGGAAGAACATGGCATCTTAGGAATGTGGTGGTCACGAGACGGTGAAAATATCTCCCCGACCTCAACAACTAGCTCCAAATTTGGGAGAGGGGGAGGTGATGAAGAAGCAGTCAATATAATGTCCTGTTTGTGCCAGAGGATGAACTGCCCCATAACATCTCCAAGTAACACTAGCCCCTCGAGAGTTGCGTAGTCTATCCTCCACTGCATGAACTCGGGCTTCGCGGTATGCACCTCGACCCTAGTGTAGTTCGACGGTATCTTATTATTGTGGTGTAAGCCACCAGGAGGATGTGCCACACTCGTTGCCACCTCCATCACAGTGTTCTGCCAGCCACTGAGAAACACCAAGGTGCAACTAGTTGGTTCCCGTATGTGATCGATGGGGGTTGTGGCTGCAGTGGAACCTTGGCTGCTAGGAACTTTCAGAGGGCTGGCAACTAATGCCAGTTCTCCCGACGACGTCACTAATATCCATGGATCCATAGACAGTCCTTGCTCCTCCAGCGCCTTTGCAACTAGAGCCTTCACTTGGAGCTCAAGATTAGTCTCCCGGTCTTTTCCATGTTTCTTGTACATGTGCCTATCCTCTTTGAATCCTTGCTTCTAGGTCATCCTTTTCCCTAGACCCCTAGTATGGCCTGTGTGCTCCTTGTTTCCCAAGCCAAGGCTAAGCTCGTCCCTCTCTCTAGAAGGATTGAATAAGCCCTTCTCCTTGTCTTCAGCATATTTCATTATCCTTGATACTGCGTCTTGGGTCTTCGGCTTATCAAACTTAAGATTACCGCAGGATGATTATGTACTCCTCGCATATATTCAATTTCTTGAGTGTACCTTCAAATTTGTTGAGTGTGCTTTAGGTACGCAAGAAGGTATAAGAAATCAAAAAGGTCTATAAACCAAAGTAGTCCTATAAAACAACAATATATCAAAAAATGAGTAGTAGCAGTGGTAGAGGCCTCAGAAACATGTCAATCATCATCTGATCTTCAACTTGGAGCATCAAGGCATCATAACAGAGAAGAGAGGAGAAGGTAATGTAGGGGCGGCTGCTAATGATGCCATGTTCCTCACAAGTTTTGATCATCAGCTCATATTCCATATAATGTATGGACTTGGACAATTTCATCATCGGCAAAACAAAGGAGAGGAGAGGAGAGGGGAGATTTGGCAAAAAAACCAACAGCTGCTTAGCAAACATAGAGCAGCAGCTGATGGCAAAAGACAGGACAACAAGTCCTAGGCGAGTCCTGGGAGATTTGGCAAAAAAATCAATAGCAGCCAATAGTTAGTAGCTAGAAGTAGCAAGTACTAGTAATAAATAGAAAGTAGTAGAGTAGAGTAAGTGTAGCAGTAGAGTGGAAGTAGTAGAGTAATAGCAGCAGCCACTTAGGAGTAGCAAGTAGTAGTAGGAGTAGTAGGAGTAGTAAGAGGAGTAGTAGGAGTAGTAAGAGGAGTAGTAGTAGGAGGAGTAGTAGTAGTAGGAGTAGTGGTAGGAGGAGTAGTAGTAGTAGTAGTAGTAGTAATAGTAGTAGCAGTAGCCACTACACACCAGCAGTATATAAGCAAAAAAATAGAGGAGTGGTAGTAGTAGAGTAAGAGCAGCAGCCACTTAGGCGTAGCAAGTAGTAGTAGTAAGTAGAAAGTAGTAGAGTAGAGTAAGTGTAGCAGTAGAGTGGTAGTAGTAGAGTAAGAGCAACAGCCACTTAGGAGTAGTAGTAGGAGCATCACTGAAAGAAGAGCAGCAGTAGGAGTAGCAATTATAGGGAGGAGGAGTAATAGGAGTAGCAAGAGGAGGAGGAGTAGGAGTAGTAATAGGAGGAGTAGGAGGAGGAGGAGTAGTAGTAGGAGTAGTGGTAGGAGTAGTAGTAGTAGTAGTAGTAGCAGTAGCAGCAGCAATAGCCACTACACATCAGCAGTATATAAGCAAAAAATAGAGGAGTAGTAGTAGGAGTAGGAGGAGTACTAGTAGGAGTAGTGGTAGGAGGAGGAGTAGTAGTAGTAGTAGCAACAACCACTACACACTAGCAGTATATAAGCAAAAAATAGAGAAGGAGTGGTAGTAGTAGTGTAAGAGCAGTAGCCACTTAGCAGTAGTAGGAGGAGCATCACTGAAAGAAGAGCAGCAGTAGGGATAGCAAGTACAGGGAGGAGGAGTAATAGGAGTAGTAAGAGGAGTAGTAGGAGTAGTAAGAGGAGGAGTAGTAGGAGGAGGAGGCGTAGTAGGAGGAGTGGTAGGAGGAGGAGGAGTAGTAGTAGCAGCAGCAGCCACTACACACCAGCAGTATATAAGCAAAAAAACAGAGAAGGAGTAGTAGTAGGAGCAGGAGGAGTACTAGTAGGAGTAGTGGTAGGAGTAGTAGTAGTAGTAGTTAAGTAGTATTAGTAGCAACAGCCACTACACACTAGCATTATATAAGAAAAAAAATAGCAGCACCAGCTTGCTAAAACAAATAGAGCAGCTGCTTAATAACAGCTGATAAAATAGGCCACACATACATCATGCAATGTATGCCGCAACCTTAAGGGACTTTTCCCTTAGTTTTATCGTACGGATGTGCTCTTTCTCCTGAAGAGTCTTTGCAGCAACTAGCTCTTTGGCATCCAGTTTCCACTGTTTAGGGTAATTAAAATTTGTTTGGGCTATAGCTTGAGGGTCTAGATACCCGGCTTTCACACTTGGCATTTGTTTGACAATGTGCACTTGCATTCTACAAATCACGGCGTGGGTTAGTTACAACAAAATTCAAAGATTACATTCATATTATATCAGGAGGACAAGGACTTACAGGCACCACGTGTGAATTAGATTCATCTCCATTTCTCCTAGGTGAAAGCATTTGTGCTTGTCATTGAAGTCAAAGACAATTTTCCTGGCTGGGCTTCCAAATGTGCCGGTGGGGAAGCATGCTTGTATGAGGTCTATGCTCATTGGGAGAACACGCAACTATCAATCATGGAACCTTCTCATTCCAAGTGGTATGCGCTGCATGAACCGGTTTGGTAGGAAGGGCTTGCCTCTTTCATATGTTTTCGGGCAATCCTTTGACCATTTGATGGCATCAACATTTGGATACTGCTTTGCAATTTGGTGGAGTTTGCTAGTGATGGCCTCCTCAGAACCCCATGATGGGTCTTTTTTAACTTGGTTCTCAGGCTTGAACTGGTCATGGGAATACCACTTGGACACCACAAGACGTCTTTCATCGGAACATAAACTGGCCTTATGGTGATTGGATGCTTCTTTTGAAGTTCCCATTCAAGCACATCCTCATCTTCTTGTGCATCAACTTCTTTAGGAGGCACTCGTTGTTCATGTATCGGTTGTGCTTATTGAGAAGACTGTGGCATCTCATCATGCACTTGCTCGGTATGAGCTAGAGAAGGTTGTGGCATCTCATCAGGCACATACTCGCTAGGAGGCATGGAAGAACATGGCATCTTAGGAATGTGGTGGTCACGAGACGGTGAAAATATCTCCCCGACCTCAACAACTAGCTCCAAATTTGGGAGAGGGGGAGGTGATGAAGAAGCAGTCAATATAATGTCCTGTTTGTGCCAGAGGATGAACTGCCCCATAACATCTCCAAGTAACACTAGCCCCTCGAGAGTTGCGTAGTCTATCCTCCACTGCATGAACTCGGGCTTCGCGGTATGCACCTCGACCCTAGTGTAGTTCGACGGTATCTTATTATTGTGGTGTAAGCCACCAGGAGGATGTGCCACACTCGTTGCCACCTCCATCACAGTGTTCTGCCAGCCACTGAGAAACACCAAGGTGCAACTAGTTGGTTCCCGTATGTGATCGATGGGGGTTGTGGCTGCAGTGGAACCTTGGCTGCTAGGAACTTTCAGAGGGCTGGCAACTAATGCCAGTTCTCCCGACGACGTCACTAATATCCATGGATCCATAGACAGTCCTTGCTCCTCCAGCGCCTTTGCAACTAGAGCCTTCACTTGGAGCTCAAGATTAGTCTCCCGGTCTTTTCCATGTTTCTTGTACATGTGCCTATCCTCTTTGAATCCTTGCTTCTAGGTCATCCTTTTCCCTAGACCCCTAGTATGGCCTGTGTGCTCCTTGTTTCCCAAGCCAAGGCTAAGCTCGTCCCTCTCTCTAGAAGGATTGAATAAGCCCTTCTCCTTGTCTTCAGCATATTTCATTATCCTTGATACTGCGTCTTGGGTCTTCGGCTTATCAAACTTAAGATTACCGCAGGATGATTATGTACTCCTCGCATATATTCAATTTCTTGAGTGTACCTTCAAATTTGTTGAGTGTGCTTTAGGTACGCAAGAAGGTATAAGAAATCAAAAAGGTCTATAAACCAAAGTAGTCCTATAAAACAACAATATATCAAAAAATGAGTAGTAGCAGTGGTAGAGGCCTCAGAAACATGTCAATCATCATCTGATCTTCAACTTGGAGCATCAAGGCATCATAACAGAGAAGAGAGGAGAAGGTAATGTAGGGGCGGCTGCTAATGATGCCATGTTCCTCACAAGTTTTGATCATCAGCTCATATTCCATATAATGTATGGACTTGGACAATTTCATCATTGGCAAAACAAAGGAGAGGAGAGGATAGGGGAGATTTGGCAAAAAAAACCAACAGCTGCTTAGCAAACATAGAGCAGCAGCTGATGGCAAAAGACAGGGCAACAAGTCCTAGGCGAGTCCTGGGAGATTTGGCAAAAAAATCAATAGCAGCCAATAGTTAGTAGCTAGAAGTAGCAAGTACTAGTAATAAATAGAAAGTAGTAGAGTAGAGTAAGTGTAGCAGTAGAGTGGAAGTAGTAGAGTAACAGCAGCAGCCACTTAGGAGTAGCAAGTAGTAGTAGGAGTAGTAGGAGTAGTAAGAGGAGTAGTAGGAGTAGTAAGAGGAGTAGTAGTAGGAGGAGTAGTAGTAGTAGTAGGAGTAGTGGTAGGAGTAGTAGTAGTAGTAGTAGTAGTAGTAATAGTAGTAGCAGTAGCCACTACACACCAGCAGTATATAAGCAAAAAAATAGAGGAGTGGTAGTAGTAGAGTAAGAGCAGCAGCCACTTAGGCGTAGCAAGTAGTAGTAGTAAGTAGAAAGTAGTAGAGTAGAGTAAGTGTAGCAGTAGAGTGGTAGTAGTAGAGTAAGAGCAACAGCCACTTAGGAGTAGTAGTAGGAGCATCACTGAAAGAAGAGCAGCAGTAGGAGTAGCAATTATAGGGAGGAGGAGTAATAGGAGTAGCAAGAGGAGGAGGAGTAGGAGTAGTAATAGGAGGAGTAGGAGGAGGAGGAGTAGTAGTAGGAGTAGTGGTAGGAGTAGTAGTAGTAGTAGTAGTAGCAGTAGCAGCAGCAATAGCCACTACACATCAGCAGTATATAAGCAAAAAAATAGAGGAGTAGTAGTAGGAGTAGGAGGAGTACTAGTAGGAGTAGTGGTAGGAGGAGGAGTAGTAGTAGTAGTAGCAACAACCACTACACACTAGCAGTATATAAGCAAAAAATAGAGAAGGAGTGGTAGTAGTAGTGTAAGAGCAGTAGCCACTTAGCAGTAGTAGGAGGAGCATCACTGAAAGAAGAGCAGCAGTAGGGATAGCAAGTACAGGGAGGAGGAGTAATAGGAGTAGTAAGAGGAGTAGTTGGAGTAGTAAGAGGAGGAGTAGGAGGAGGAGGAGGAGTAGTAGGGGTTGTGGTAGGAGGAGGAGTAGTAGTAGTAGTAGCAGCCACTACACACCAGCAGTATATAAGCAAAAAAACAGAGAAGGAGTAGTAGTAGGAGCAGGAGGAGTACTAGTAGGAGTAGTGGTAGGAGTAGTAGTAGTAGTAGTTAAGTAGTATTAGTAGCAACAGCCACTACACACTAGCATTATATAAGAAAAAAAATAGCAGCACCAGCTTGCTAAAACAAATAGAGCAGCTGCTTAATAACAGCTGATAAAATAGGCCACACATACATCATGCAATGTATGCCGCAACCTTAAGGGACTTTTCCCTTAGTTTTATCGTACGGATGTGCTCTTTCTCCTGAAGAGTCTTTGCAGCAACTAGCTCTTTGGCATCCAGTTTCCACTGTTTAGGGTAATTAAAATTTGTTTGGGCTATAGCTTGAGGGTCTAGATACCCGGCTTTCACACTTGGCATTTGTTTGACAATGTGCACTTGCATTCTACAAATCACGGCGTGGGTTAGTTACAACAAAATTCAAAGATTACATTCATATTATATCAGGAGGACAAGGACTTACAGGCACCACGTGCGAATTAGATTCATCTCCATTTCTCCCAGGTGAAAGCATTTGTGCTTGTCATTGAAGTCAAAGACAATTTTCCCGACTGGGCTTCGAAATGTGCCGGTGGGGAAGCATGCTTGTATGAGATCTATGCTCATTGGGAGAACACGCAAGTACCAATCATGGAACCTTCTCATTCCAAGTGGTAGGCGCTGGATGACCTAGTTTGGTAGGTAGGGCTTGCCTCTTTCATATGTTTTTGGGCAATCCTTTGACCATTTGGTGGCATCAACATTTGGATACTTCTTTACAATTTGGTGGAGTTTGCTAGTGATGGCCTCCTTAGAACCCCATGATGGGACTTTTTTAACTTGGTTCTTAGGCTTGAACTAGTCATGGGAATGCCACTTGGACACCACGAGATGTCTTTCATCATAACATAAACTGGCCTTATGGTGATTGGATGCTTCTTTCAAAGTTCCCATTCAGGCACGTCCTCATCATCTTGTGCATCACCTTCTTCAGGAGGCACTCGTTGTTCATGTATTGGGTGTGCTTGTTGAGAAGACTGTGGCATCTCATCATGCACTTGCTCGGTACAAGCTAGAGAAGGTTGTGGCATCTCATCAGGCACATGCTCGCTAGGAGGCGGGGAAGAATGTGGCATCTTAGGAATGTGGTGGTCACGAGACGGTGAAAATATCTCCCCGACCTCAACAACTTGCTCCAAATTTGGGAGAGGGGGAGGCAGCGAAGAAGCAGTCAATATAATGTCCTGTTTGTGCTAGAGGATGAACTACCCCATAACGTCTCCAAGTAACACCAGCCCTCGGGAGTTGCGTAGTCTATCCTCCACTACATGGACTTGGGCTTCATGGTATGCACCTCAACCCTAGTGTAGTCCGGCGGTATCTTATTATTCTGGTGTAAGCCACTAGGAGGATGTGCCACACCTATTGCCACCTCCATCACAGTGTTCTGTCGGCCACTGAGAAACACCAAGGTGCAACTAGTTGGTTCCCGTATAATATTGACGAGGGTTGTGGCTATAGTGGAACCTTGGCTACTAGGAACTTTCAGAGGGCTACCAACTAATGCCAGTTCTCCTAGCGGCATCACTAATATCTGTGGCTCCATAGATAGTCATTGCTCCTCCAGTGCCTTCACAACTAGAGCCTTCACTTGGAGCTCAAGATTAGTCTCCTGGTATCTGCCATGTTTCTTGTACATGTGCCTGTCCTCTTCGAATCCTTGCTTCTAGGTCATCCTTTTCCCTAGCCCCCTAGTGCAGCCTATGTGCTCCTTGTTTCCCAAGCCAAGGCTAAGCTTGTCCCTCTCTCTAGAAGGATTAAATGAGCCCTTCTCCTTGTCTTCAGCATATTTCAGTATCCTTAATACTGCCTCTTGGGTCTCTGGCTTATCAAACTTAAGATTACCGCTGGATGATTATGTACTCCTCGCATATATTCAATTTCTTGAGCGTACCTTCAAATTCATCACATCGATATTACCAGCAGTTGTGGCCTCTTCATCCATCTTCCTTGGCATAGTAGACACCGGGGCCTAGATGATGGTGGTGTTTGTTCCTCTTTGCCAACTCGGTGTTACGGGCACTGAGCTCCAATGCCTCTAGTGAAGTCTTTTGAGCCACGAGCTCCTCCCATTGACTAGGTGTTATTTTGCCAAACTCATTGAAGGGAGTTAACCCCATTTTGATATACTTTGTGTTGAGCTCCGACCTCTATCCCATTTGGATATACTTCGTGTTGAGCTCCGACCTCCAATGTCGGAATGACTCTCCCATCATCCTAAAAGCATTTTTTACCAGTTCTTGCTTACCCTCCGAAAATCTAAAATAGAGCTTTAGCTGCCTATCCCATAGTTCATTCTATTTGTTCTCTGGTACCTCTTTCTAGTTAGGAATTGCTAGGTTCAATTTATCTCTTACTAGGGCCCCGATCGCATTACGGAATCGTCCTCTTAATTCCTTCGGCTCAAGGATCTCCCCTGCTAGCCTGACCTCTATTATCACATAGCATGCCTTATCTGGATATTGATTTCCTTTTCTATCCCCTCTTTTTCTCTTAGGCTTGGTAGTCATGGTTGTGTCTTGAGGTTGTGGAGCAAAGGCATCGTGATCTGTCTCTATGGCTATTGCCTCTGCTCTCCTTTCCTCTACTCCATCTTGTCCAGTGAGATGTCACGACGTCGACGTCGTCTTTTCTGAGTTTCAGGAGGGACCTATATATACGATAGGTCAAAGTGTTAGCAGAGGTAACACAGCCAAAGCTTTAGCAAAATTTACAAGCAAAGGCTTTTTCCCTACCTCCTTGTTCGGGTCAAAATCCTTGTCCAAATCTTCCTCCATTGGTCTCCTTCTGGCTTCACATGGGAAAGGATCCTCAGGACTTACATATCCCTCTTCTGAGACCTCATCATCAGCCTCATCAACTTCTTCGCCTTCAGCAGCCTCTCCCCTCTCCTACTCTTCCTTCTACTCCCCCGTCCTCCTCATCACACTGCTCTAGAGTAAGCATCACTTCTAGATCCTTTTCTAACTCGTTATCGAACTACTCCTGAGTAAGCTGGTTCTCTAGTGCTTGCTCCTCATAGGTTGGGTGCTCATCATGCTCGGGGCATCGAGCTGCACTGTCTGGTGTCCATGACATTATTTCGCGCTTTGTTCTAATAGATGCAAGAAAGTGTGCTTTAGGTATGCAAGAAGGTATAAGAAATAAAAAAAATAGTAGCAGTGGTAGAGGCCTCAGAAACATGTCAAACATCATCTGATCTTGAACTTGGAGCATCAAGGCATCATAACAGAGAAGAGAGGAGAAGGTAATGTAGGGGCGGCTGCTAATGATGCCATGTTCCTCACAAGTTCTTGATCATCAGCTCATATTCCATATAATGTATGGACTTGGACAATTTCATCATCGGCAAAACAAAGGAGAGGAGATGAGAGGGGAGATTTGGCAAAAAAACCAATAGCTGCTTAGCAGCAGCAGCTGATGGCAAAAGACAAGATAATAAATCCTAGGCGAGTCCTGGGAGATTTGGCAAAAAAAGCAATAGCAGCTAATAGTTAGTAGCTAGAAGTAGCAAGTAGTAGTAATAAGTAGAAAGTAGTAGAGTAGAGTAAGTGTAGCAGTAGAGTGGAAGTAGTAGAGTAATAGCAGCAGCCACTTAGGAGTAGCAAGTAGTAAGAGGAGTAGTAGGAGTAGTAAGAGGAGGAGGAGGAGTAGGAGTAGTGGTAGGAGTACTAGTAGTAGTAGTAGTAGTAGTAGTAATAGTAGTAGCAGCAGCCACTACACACCAGCAGTATATAAGCAAAAAAATAGAGGAGTGGTAGTAGTAGAGTAAGAGCAGCAGCCACTTAGGAGTAGCAAGTAGTAGTAGTAAGTAGAAAGTAGTAGAGTAGAGTAAGTGTAGCAGTAGAGTGGTAGTAGTAGAGTAAGAGCAGCAGCCACTTAGGAGGAGTAGTAGGAGCATCACTGAAAGAAGAGCAGCAGTAGGAGTAGCAAGTACAGGGAGGAGGAGTAATAGGAGTAGCAAGAGGAGGAGTAGTAAGAGGAGGAGGAGGAGGAGGAGTAGTAGTAGTAGCAGTAGCAGCAGCAGTAGCCACTACACATTAGCAGTATATAAGCAAAAAATAGAGAAGGAGTAGTAGCAGGAGCAGGAGGAGTACTAGTAGGAGTAGTGGTAGGAGTAGTAGAAGTAGTAGTAGTTAAGTAGTAGTAGCAACAAGCACTACACACCAGTAGTATATAAGCAAAAAACAGAGAAGGGGTGGTAGTAGTAGTGTAAGAGCAGCAGCCACTTAGGAGTAGTAGTAGGAGCATCACTGAAAGAAGAGCAGCAGTAGGGGTAGCAAGTACAGGGAGGAGGAGTAATAGGAATAGTAAGAGGAGTAGTAGGAGTAGTGGTAGGAGTAGTAGCAGTAGTAGTAATAGTAGTAGTAGCAGCCACTACACACCAGCAAAAAAACAAATAGCTGCTTAGCAAACATAGAGCAGCAACTGATGGCAAAAGATAGAACAACAAGTCCTGGGAGATTTGGCAAAAAAAGCAACAGCAGCCAATGTTTTCCTAAACGGTAAACGGTAGACAGTCGGCGAGGTCTCGTGTAGCATTTAGACCGTGTACACGGCGTGTACACGGTTTTACACGGATTACTCATTTTTACTTTATTTGTAAAAATAACTATAATAACATGTGTATATATTCCTATAACATAGATAATATTTGTATATTCAAATAATTTTATTATGAAAGTATATTCCACAACTAATCTAATGGTACTTATTACACATCATAAACATTTGTAATATTTTGAAAATAACATAGATAAATTATTTTCAAAATATTACCCAGTGTTCGCCTACACGGCCGTGTAGACCGATTACACGACCGTTTTTTACCGTTTACACGGCGATTCTGTGTAACCTACCGTTTATGGCCTAAACTGCACGTTTGGCTACCGAGTAGCGATTACACGCCAAGTAATCGGTCTACACGGCCGTGTAGGCGAACACTGACAGCAGCCAACAGTTAGTAGCTAGAAGTAGCAAGTAGTAGTAGAAAGTAGAAAGTAGTAGAGTAGAGTAAGTGTAGCAGTAGAGTGGAAGTAGTAGAGTAAGAGTAGCAGCCACCTAGGAGTAGCAAGTACTAAGAGGAGTAGTAGGAGTAGTAGTAAGAGGAGTAGTAGGAGTAGTAAGAGGAGTAGTAGGAGTAGTGAGAGGAGTAGGAGGAGGAGGAGGAGGAGTAGTAGGACTAGTGGTAGGAGTAGTAGTAGTAGTAGATATAGTAGTAGCAGCAGCCACTACACACCAGCAGTATATAAGCAAAAAAATAGAGAAGGAGTGGTAGTAGTAGAGTAAGAGCAGCAGCCACTTAGGAGTAGCAAGTAGTAGTAGTAAGTAGAAAGTAGTAGAGTAGAGTAAGTGTAGCAGTAGAGTGGTAGTAGTAGAGTAAGAGCAGCAGCCACTTAGGAGGAGTAGTAGGAGCATCACTGAAAGAAGAGCAGCAGTAGGAGTAGCAAGTACAAGGAGGAGGAGTAATAGGAGTAGCAAGAGGAGGAGTAGTACGAGTAGTAAGAGGAGTAGGAGGAGGAGGAGTAGTAGGAGTAGTGGTAGGAGTAGTAGTAGTAGTAGCAGTAGCCACTACACACCAGCAGTATATTTGCAAAAAAATAGAGTAGTAGTAGGAGCAGGAGGAGTACTAGTAGGAGTAGTGGTAGGAGGAGTAGTAGTAGTAGTTAAGTAGTAGTAGTAGCAACAACCACTACACACCAGCAGTATATAAGCAAAAAAATAGAGGAGTGGTAGTAGTAGTGTAAGAGCGGCAGCCACTTAGGAGTAGTAGTAGGAGCATCACTGAAAGAAGAGCAGCAGTAGGGGTAGCAAGTACAGGGAGGAGGAGTAATAGGAGTAGTAAGAGGAGGAGTAGTAGGAGTAGTAAGAGGAGGAGGAGTAGTAGGAGGAGGAGTAGTAGGAGTTGTGGTAGGAGGAGGAGGAGTAGTAGTAGCAGCAGCCACTACACACCAGCAGTATATAAGCAAAAAAACAGAGAAGGAGTAGTAGTAGGAGTACTAGTAGGAGTAGTGGTAGGAGGAGTAGTAGTAGTAGTTAAGTAGTAGTACTAGCAACAGCCACTACACACTAGCATTATATAAGCAAAAAAATAGCAGCACCAGCTTGCCAAAACAAATAGAGCAGCTGCTTAATAACAGCTGATATGACAGCTGATAAAATAGGCCATACATACATCATGGAATCCCTGACAACTTTTTGATCTTACTAATGATAGATGATGTAACAACCAACTTTATGTACATAGTTCAGTTGAAATAATTCTTAGATGAGGTAAGCAAGTACCGCAAAATCATGGATGCTATAAGAGTGCATCAGAAAAATGATTGACCAATTATTTGATGGAACATGGAATTCAAACTCCACTTAAAGTTTTGCCTTTTTCAATAATATTTTTCAGATCAAAGCAGCATGGAGGATGTAACACAAACAAAAGAGACCACCTTTTCAAGGATCAAAACTATAGTACGGAAACAACCATGCCATCAAAATGCTAAAGAGTGGTGAACTATTAACGAACCCATGTCAAGCAAACATCATTTACATTTTACAACTTTCTAACAGAATAGAATCTAATACTTATTGTCTTCAACTATTCATATCAAAGCACCGCATATATTTGGTATTTAAAGAAGGGGGGAAAATGCAAACACCCTCTAAAAAAGTTCCATGTTATTTGCATATAAAGTCATATTTCTGGAAGCATGAACTCAATACCAATTTGATGTACCAAAAACAAATAGCAGCACCAGCTTGATAACAGCTGCTTAAATAATTTTCCAAACTACAGTGCAGAATATGCTGCTTTGTGCAGTGAAAAAATAACTACAATAAAAACAACAACCCCCAACATAGGTCTATATCAGAAACAAAAAAACGTAGCATAGATCTATCACCTTAGCAAACAAAGCACAGATATCCTCCACAATCCAAACGCAAATGCAGCACAATTCCTTATCATACAAACATACTAGGTCGCCATCGAGCAGGAGCAGAAGACCAACAAAGCACAAATATCCTCCATAATCTGAACGCAAACGCAGCACTGACCTTCGAGACGGATGGCGATGTCGGATGATGAGCGAGGCGGTGATGGTGGAGGAGCGCCTGAGAGCGACCCCCACATCGACGTCGGCGAGTTCGGTGGTCGAGGTCAGAGAGGGAGCGCCGGTGGCGTGGACACCAGCTAGAGCACGTGGCCGAGCCGGTGAAGCTCAAACCCTAGCCCCGGCGACTTGCGGAAAGGCGGTGGTTGGGGAACGGAGACGGCGGCGGTGGAGGAGCGCTCGAGAGCGACTCCCGCGTCGACATCGGCGAGTTCGATGGTCGAGGTCGGAGAGGGAGCGCCGGTGGTGGGGACACCAGCTAGAGCACGCACAGCCAAGCCGGCGGAGCTCAAACCCTAGCCCTAGCGGCCTATGGAAAGGCGGTGGTTGGGGAACAGAGACGGCGATGGTTGTAGGAGGAGGATGGAGGAGGTCAGAGAAGGCGGTTGTAGGCCACGGAGACGGCGGCGGCGGCAATGGGGGCGGCTAAGAAAAAAATCAGCAGACTGACGATGTCCGAGAGGAAGAAAGCGCCCAGGTCATTTCGGCCTCCCGCGAGCTCTTTCTTATATATCACAGGTCATTTCTAGGGGCGGTTCCTGAGCCAGCCACCCCTACAAATCGATTTTTAGGCGCGGTTCCTGATCCAGCCGCCCCAACAAATCGATTTGTAGGTGCGGTTCCTGAGTAAGCCGCCCCTACAAATATTTTTCAATTTATTTTAATTAATAATTTTGTAATTTATATATAAAGAAAACAATGTAAATTTATATAATACTTTTTTTATTATTCTATATATGTGTAAATAAATATAAATATAAATAATTTCATGATATATATATACAAATATAATTTTATCTTTTCTTCTTTACAAAAATAATAATTTTAAATTTTAAAATTTGAATTTCAAAACAACAAAGAGAATTTTAGGACACTAAATGACCTCAAATAAAAATTTTGTAAACATCAAAGTTGTAGAACTCATCAAGATGTACAACTTATATTTTGGTCATATTTTCATTTGTCCAAATTTGAACAGTTCAAATTTTGAATTTCAATAAATGTCAACTTCAAATAAGATTTTGAAACCTTAAATGGTTTCAAATAAGAAAGTTATGAACATAGAAGTTGTTGAACACATCACTATCTACAACTTTTATTTTGGTCATCTTTTCATTTGACCAAATTGGAATAGTTGAATTCTTGAATTTCAATAAATGGCAACTTCAAACAAGATTTTGAAACCTTAAATGCTTTGAACTATAAAAGTCGTGAACATAAAAGTTGTTGAACTCATCACTATATACAACTTTTATTTTGGTCACTTATTCATGTGACAAAGTATTAGTAAACATTATTCATAAATTCACACATGACTCATAGTTTAATGAACTATACGAGAGACATGTTGACTTATAAACAATTTGTACTATCACTTTGTCAGATGAAGAAATAACCAAAATAAAAGTTGTAGATCTTGATGAGTTATATAACTTTGGTATTCATCACTTTTTCAGCTGAAATCATTTAATGGTTGAAAATCTCGTTCGAACCTGTCATTTTTTAAATTTAAAAATTTGAAGTGCTCAAACTTTGTTAAATGAAAAGAATGACCAAATCAACACACTAACTTGATAGGGCAAGATTTTAAAAAATTTAGGAAACAAATCATCACATTTGGAGTTAGTATGAGGGAGAAAGACTAGTTACAAATTTTACCCAGAGGTTAAAAAGAAAAATCACAATTGTTCATGATGATCAATGATGAACAAGTGTGATTTCTCTTTTTAATTTGTGGCTAAAACTTGTAACTAGTTTTTCTCCCTCATACTAACTCCAAATGTGATGGTTTTTCCTAATTTTTTTTTAAATCATGCTCTATCATTTTAGTCTAGTCATCTATCTTTGTCACTAATTTTGAACAATTCAAATTTTGAATTTCAGAAAATGATAGCTTCAAACCTGATTTTCAAACACTAAGTGATTTCAGCTTGTAAAGGTGATGAACATAAAAGTTGTATAACTCGTCAAGATCTCCTACTTTTATTTTGGTCATTTCTTCATTTCATAAAGTGTTAAGTGATTTCATAAAGTTTTAGTAGTAATAGAGTGGATGTTCAAATAGATTCATCTAGATGTTGCAAAGGGTAGTCTCACACACATACAAAAATATGTAGTCTTACACACATACATAAATATATAGTCTCACACGCATGCATAAATGAAGTCTTACAAACACACACTTACACAAACACTCCACGTTCAACAACTAGCTAGCCCACTGTAACGACTTTCCCCTTGACACCTTTTCATTCCTATGGCAATATGTCTTTGGGTAGGTTCTTTTCCACAACACTGATCTTCATAGGAAAGTCTATGAATAGTGGCATCTCATCGTAGTTATTGTAAGCTTTAACATCGTCCACGCCATCAACTCCAATAATGTGCTGTTTCCCGGAGGCAACCACGTGCTTTGTCTTCTTTACGGGGGGAGGTTACTTTGTGGGTCAGACATATAGAAAACTTGTGTGACACGTGAAGCGAGCACCCAAGGGTCATCTTGGTAGCCTAGATTCTCGAGGTCCAGGACTCTCAATCCGATCTCGTTCAGTTGGTGTTGTTTGATCCAGCGGCATCGAAACAGGGCCACCGTTATATCCCTTCCATAGTCAAGTTCCCATATCTCTTCGATGATGCCAAAGTATTGGATCTTTTGCCCCAATCCATCGAGAGCCTCTATTCGAATGCTGTTGTTTTGGTTCACATATTTACTATCCTTTGCGTGGGTATAGTACGTATACCCATTGATGTCATAAGCATTCCAAGATGTCACTTGTCTCGATGGCCCCTCCGCCAACCTTCTGATGGTAATAGAGTCTATGGTTTCTCCAGATGGTATGTTTTGGTCCTTCAACCATGTAGTTAGTCGTTGCTTATGTTGTTTCATGACCCAATCATCCGAACGGCCATTTCTCTCCACCATAATGATAGCCAAGTGTTCATCAATGTACGGTTGCATCAGTTGTGCACTCTGCAAGACACTGTAATGCGCCCGACTCACCTCTTTAGAATCATGGTCGATGAACACTTTTCTACCACTGGTGCCCTTCCCAGCCAGCCTACCCATGTGATGAGAATCAGGTTTACCAATCCCTTTCTGTACTTTTAGGTACTCTTGACAGCACTCGATGACTTCTTCAGTACTATAACCCTCTATCATGGAGCCCTCGGGTATGCTTGATTATGCACGTATCGACTTAGAACCGACATGAACCACTCGTAGGACCACATTTCATGCAAGTAGCAAGGGCCCAGCGCCTGTATCTAATGAACCATGTGAAACATGAGATGTGGCATTATATCAAAAAAAGCAGGAGGTAAACATATCTCTAGTTGGTTTTGTGTCTCCACCACAAATTCATGTAGGTCACTCAGCTCTTTCTTGCCAACCGTCTTCTATGAGATCTTCGAAAAGAAGTAGCACATGCGGGTGATGGTCATTTTTAAGAACTCTGGCTTTATAGCCCTAATTGTAATAGGTAGAAACACTGTCAACATCACATGGCAATCATGAGCCTTGTAGTGTGTTATTGACAAGTCCTTCATCGACACTAGCTTCTTCACATTTGCTGAAAACCCAGTCGGGACTTTGACCCCCCTTAGGAAAGTGCATATAGCTCTCTTCTCGTCTGGTGTTTGGTTGAAGCACGCCATGGGTAGAGTGTATTTTCCATTAGTCTCAGGTACCGGGTGAAGCTGTGGCATCATGTTTAGCTGCACCATGTCTTTCCATGCTTTTAGATCATCCTTTGACTTGCCTGTGTCCATCAAGGTAGCAATAAGACTCTCAAAGACATTCTTCTACATGTGCATAGCATCAATGGCATGGGGGACCTCCAAGTCTGGCCAATAAGGCAAATACTGAAAGAAGATCGATTATTTCTTGAAAGGTACGCCTTCGATAGGAGGTGTGCTTCTATCTCTATTCATCCCATCTGTATTCTTCTTTCCATAGACGACGTGTATGTTATTCACCATTCTATACATGTGTTCTCTGTTATGACGTCTCTCCGGAGGGGGTTCAATCTCCAGGGCATTGCCATAAAATCTAAAGAACAATTTGCTGTGGTACTTGTGACTTGTCTTTAAGAAGCGTCGGTTCCTTAAGTAAACTATCTTCTTGGATGCATCCAGGTACACCCATGTAGTACCATCCAAGCAAACCAAGCATCCCGACTTCCCTTTGATTTGTTCAAACAAAGTAAACTATGCGGGGTAATCATTGGTAGTAACAAATATTATTGCTCTACATATGAAGTCCTCCTTTCAGAATGCATCATACATCGGCTCCCCATGCCTCCATAGCCTCTCCATTTATTGCATCAAAGGCTCGAGGAACACGTCTATATCAATGCCTGGTTGTTTAGGGCCAGAAATGAGAATAGTGAGGAGAAGGTGCTTTCTCTTCTGACACAACCATGTTGGGATGTTGTACATGGTCAATATCAATGGCCATGTGCTATGGTCGCTCATCCTCTCATTAAAGGGATTCATTACATCAGTGCTCAAGCCAAACCGTACATTCCTTAGGTCATTGCTGAATTCTTTGTGCTTCTCATCAAACCTTTGCCACTGACTACAATCAGCCAGGTGTGCAATCTTATCATCATCCACCTTGCGCTCATCATCCCACCATGTCATGAGTGCGGCTTCTTTAGGGTTTAGGAAGATATGTCTCAAGCGGTCGGTCACTGGCAGGTACCACATTACCAAGGCAGGAATTCTTCTCTGCTTTGCATCATTGCCTAATGGAGTGTCCTCTGGGGGCTGAGATTCTCGTACCACCTTTTTGTACCCTTCTTATTCCTCTTTTTCCCCGTGGAGGCTTTGTCCCCGCCGTAAAGGTCATTGTTCTTGTATCGGCTGGCCCCACACCGGGGACATTTATCTAGTGACTTGAATGTTTTGCATTGAAAAAGTATACAATGGTTGGGGGATGCATGGATTTTTTCAACCCCCATTGTACATGGACTTATGACCTTCTTCGCTTGGTATGTGTTGGTGGGAACTGAGTTTGGTTGTGGCTGCACCCATGACAGGAGACGTAATAGATCATTAAAACTACAGTCTGACCAGCCATACTTAGCCTTCAGGATGAGCAGCTCAAGCACAAAATGTAGCATTGTCCAATGTGTTGGACAGCCCTTTTCAATACCATACACAGTCTCCTTCGATGCTTTTGTCACCCTTTCCAAATTTTCTAGACCTTTCAGGCTATTTAGTAAAATCTCTGGTCCAAGGGCTCGAATCATGTCCTCCAAATCATCTTCATCCCCGACACGTGCTCCACCATCATTATTGGCACCACCTTCATCGTTACCATCCCAACCACTAGCATCACCACCTTGTTCATTGCCAAACTCGAAATCCATTCATGCATCAAGCTCTGCTGAATATTGGGAGAGGGATTCTATGGTTTTGTCGTCGTATTCCTCCTCATCCTCGTCGTTAATAATAAATGTTTCACCATGATGAATCCACACTATGTAGTCCTCAACAAATCCTCGCATAATCAAATGTGATATGATGATAGTCATATCTGTCCATACCATATGGTTCTTGCAATCTTTACAGGGATAAATAATTATATTATTATTCTCTTTCAATGTCGTTGCATGCTTCTTTGCGGCTTCAATAAATTTATCCACCTCTTCATGGAAACCTGCCTTGAACCTTAACGAACCATTCATCCAAGAGTTCCTATACTCCATCTTTTACAACAACAACAAAATAAACATTAAAGGGCTACTTATTCAGATATATAAAAATGAATCATATTAATAATTACTTGAGAATAATTGTATATACTTCAGATATATATGAATATAAATCTAATATAATTACATAAAGCATACAAACACACCATGGTAGAGGAAAATTAATTAATGGCCCATTTATCCATAAATAATTAAAATACACATTTATTGAATACAATAAACAATTTCAAAGACAACAATAGCAACAATTATACTTTATCCAATATCTTTCATACAAACCATAGTCCAATTTTATCAAACATAAATTTACAAAAACAAAATTAATAAAAAAACCAAACCCTAGATCTAGATCTACATGCACATGAAACATGCATAAAACTAACTAATTGTTCACTGAAATCAAGAAACATGGACCAAATAAGGGTATGATCTTGTTCCCCTCCCAAATTTACCCTACTACATTTAAAACTTGGGTCTAATTTGCTTCATAAGTAGCTCAAGCACCATAGAAGAGAGAGAAAAACAAAACTTTAATTACTCACTAACCAACCATTAAAACTTAAAAAAAGTGTGGAATAGCATTTTCTTACCTTCTACAACCTCTCCACCAAAGGATTTGAGACCAAAACCTTCCCCCCTTAGTAGAGCAATTTTTGGGAGGTGCCCAAGGCCTCCCCACCTTTCTTTCACGGGTTGAAGTGAGTGACCCGAGGAGGAAGAAGGTGTTGCAGCTGTTTTATATGTGGGTCATTTGTAGGAGCGGCTGGTGATTGAGCCGCCCCTACAAATAGCAGGTAATAATACGCGGGGCTGCTAAATATTAGTTCAATTAACAGGTTTGGAGCTACTAATGGGTGCCAACCATCCATTAGTAACTTATTAGTAGGTATCAAAACATCTCCTTGCTAATGATTAGCATGCTAATAGTCGATAGTTATCAGCTAGCTAACTATTAGTGCTAGTGGATCCAAATAGACCATTAATTACGACTCCTTTAAAGCACGAGAATCTTGTAGGAAAATGCATCAAATCGCTGGTCTATGCCTGCTTGATTTTTTTTAACTGTTGTTGTGTAACACCCTACTCTCTATTCTAATAAGATGTTTTGGCATTCGGGAGACTAGCGCCAAAAGAACACTCGGCAAAATAATTGCACTCGACAAAGCCTGGCACTCGGCAACTCAGAAAAAAACACTTGGCAAAACTAGGCACTCGGCAAAGAAATATGTTTGTCAAGTTGGCACTCGGCAAAGAAATATATTTGTCGAGTGTAATTATTTAGCACTCGGCAAATAATTTCACTTTTTTCCTCTTCTAAAAGTATGGAAAAGAAGGAAATGGGGCAAAGATAAGCGCCCTGTTTGCTTGGTTTATAAGCCGTACTTTTTTAGCCAACGAACAATATTTTTCTCTCACAACAAATCAGCCAACAGTACTTTCAGTCATGGCTTATCAGCCAAGCAAACAGGGCAAAGTTTGCCGAGTGCCGTGATCTGACACTCGGCAAACTTAGCTTTGCCGAGTGTCCTAGATTCGGCACTCGACAAACTGGGCACCTTATAAAAGTCACTCGGCCGCCGCCCCCTCCCTCCCACCCTCCCCTCCCTCTACCGTGCACGAGCTTCAGGCTGCTGCAATGGCAGAAGATGGAGTGAATCCCACCAAATTCGGCGATTTCCTCTGACGTTCTTGTGGATAGCTGGCTTGGGGGCGTAGCTAGAGAGGTGTAGAAGCCATGGATGCAAGGAATCGAAGAAGGGTGCAGCGAGGCCGATGAATTTTGGAAAGGAGCGACGGCCTGCGCGCGAGGCGGAGCGGCGGCGCTCGCTCGTGCCAGCCACGATTTTTATGGCGGCTGTGTAAGATAATATTCATGTAATATCTAGTCTCTCTAGCATCCCTCGTATATATTACATCTAATATGCAGGATAGATCCAGAAGCTATGCATGGACGTCGCGGGCCAGGTCGATCTGCGGCATGTACACATGAAGACAGATGCCGGCTGGACGCGGCTGCTGGGTGTACACGGGCGAGTGCCAGAGGACGAACGCAGCCTGGCTGCCTGTGGCGTGGCGGTGGCGGCGGCGTGGTGGTGGGCGGCGGGCATGGTGACGGCGGCGTGCGTGGCGGCAGCGATGGGCGTGGTGGCAGCGGCGACGGGTGGTGGCGGTGGGTTTTTTTTATATTTTTCGAAATATTTTTTGCCGACTGTTGGTTTAACACTCGGCAACGTCTTTGCCAAGTGCTTGACAAAAAACACTCGGCAGAGATAGCTTTGCCGAGTTCTTTTTTGTCGAGTGCCGTTTGTCGAGTGCAAACACTTTGCTGAGTGTTTTTTTGCCTTCGCCACACGGCACAACCTATCAATTCCGGTAGTGGTTCAGGCACACAAAGCACATGAATTTTGCAGAAACTTTTACAATAAAAAAAAAGCGCAACACTACCAAACAAAAACTTGTTTCAAACAAGCCTTGATTCCTGAGATCGAAATTCTATCTACCAAAAAATCTAAAAACTCAAATAATAACAGCAAATGCTTATGATCTTCAAATAGTACAAGTCATTTTCTGCCTTGCACGTAACTTTTTATGTGACGGGCAATACTGTTCAGCGATCCATGCATGAATGTTCCAGGTTGCGCAGTATTATCAGTAAATGCGTAAAGTCTGATGTGACCGATCTGTAGCTTGGATTCCACGTGATCTCTCGTGCATGTGGACCCACCACTACCTCTACACCTGGAGAGCAGAATGTAGAGCCGACCAAAGCTGGTCTACTGACTCGAAAGTTGATAAACTGTTGGGTGGGTGTGTACAGAAGAACAGGGATTCAGAGTTCACACAGGAAACACAGGACAGAGTAACAGTGGAGAGGCAGAGGTTTTTGTAGCACTGTATCATCTCAGTTTGGGCGATCATTGACCACGGCAGGTGGTCGTCTTTTCTTGCCTGCGGGGAGTAAGTAGTTTTGTTACTACTATTCCCTCCCTTCGTTCACGGAGGAACGCAAGTACAGGATTCGTGCCGATCAAATTAGTTCAAGTTTGACCAAATTTATAGTAAATAATATTAATGTTTATATCTCTAAAAATTTTATTATGAAAATATATCATATAGTGGATTCAATGATACTTATTTTGTATCATGAAGGTTAGTACTTTTTTATATAAATTTAGTGAAAGTTCAAACTGTTTGACTTCTCGAAAAGCGAGAATTGTATTTTTTTTGACGGAGAGATTACTTTGTAGTACCAGGTGTAATATATTGAAGATATCTGCCATAATACAAAATTACAAGAAAATCGTGAAATGATAAATGAGGTTCTTGGTCTAATTTCTGTGGTTGCCAGTTGTATAATGTATACATGGTTTAACAAAAACCGGTCAGATAAAACACACGTGGTTGTTTGCGAATTTAGCCAAGGTGTGTCCTTCATGTCACTTGTCTCAACTTTTTAATAAGATGTATTAGGATTTACTAAGTCTTTAGAAGAATACTTTGAATCAACTCTTACAAATACATCACAAATTAGTTCAAAATCCGTTTGGGTTAACAGATACGTAGAACGTGAGTCTATTGATATAAGAACATCTCCAAGAGTCTTTTGTAAAACTCACTCTTTAAATCATCATCTCGGAGAGTCATTTGCATAAAAATCATTTTCTATATCTTTTTCACTCTCCAACAGCTTTTCCCTATCTTGTAAGCACCCTACAGAGTCATTCTCGTTATCTATCTTTGGCTAGCGAGAAATTCGGAATAGAGGATAGCAATATTTAGATAACCAATTAAAGAAGCTGTTGGATGGTATTTTTCATCCAAAATCTCTATTCCTAACAATTAGGAAGCATATAGAGTCTCTTGGAGTTACTCTTAAACTTTCATGCAGTAAGCATGCATATAATTTAAATTGTTGGCCAAATCTACAAAGTATGACTTTTTCAAAACCTAATACGGCCTACATTTTGAAATGGTGGTGACTTGATCGACTATCCGAACGTCTAAATGATAATGCTCTAATAATGTAGGTATTCAAGCATCATGTAATAAATTAAAGATATATGCACTAATTTGGGTTTTCTAGCATCGTGTATTGAATGACATGAGGGGTCTATACATGGCCTCCATTCTAAAGCGTAGGTTATTTTAGTTTTATCTTAAGACAAAAAATCTAACTTTGACTACAATTTATAGGAGCATGTATCAACATCTAGCACGTCAAAGTATTTTTATTAAATCAAACTTGAAATATACATTAATTGATATACTCCATTATTTGGTTTTCCAATGTTAATATATATGTCTATAAACCTAGTAAAAAATTAAGAAGTTTGACATAGGACAAAACTGGATTTTAAACGGACGGCGTATTTTTTGTTCACACAAGTCACAGTGGCTGATGAATCCATGGGTTGGTTCATAACCGGGGTTAATGACACATTTTTTAGCCTAACACTTCTTGAGCTTAATATAAACTGCAAGGATCGATCGCGCAATGGATCCTCTTGTAGAATTTAAATTCGAAGTGCAGGGTTCAGTAGCTAGCGACAAGCAGTGCGTGAACCCATACTGCGGGCATGCACAGGGGGTCGGAGTCCGCCGTCGTTGACGACGATCGATCACGACGACCGACGACGCAAGGGCATGCAGGCAAACAGGAGGCAGCTAGGGCAGGGGATTGGAAGAGCCCGCGCACCGAGCCGACCATCGCTGCCGAAAGGGTCGAGGGAGAAACGCCTAGAGAGAGGAGAGAGAGGAGATGGGGCCTTGGCAGCATGGCCCATGGAGTGAGGAGAAATGAAGAGGAGACATTGATCAAGAACCGAGGGCCGGATAGATGGAGCCATGGAGGGGCCAGCCAGCCCAGCATCTGATCAAGAACGATCACGCGTGTCTTTGTCTCGCGTTCCACATACCCTACTCCTACTCCGTATCGCTGCTGGGTGCTGGGTAGTGGGTACGCGATTTCTCATGGCCTCATGGGGTGATGGGGGCTCGTGCCGCGTCATACGCCTGCGTCCAGCGTCCTCTTGTTTCGAGCGCGCGATGAGGATATATGGCGGGACGCTAGCTTTTGTCGGAGCCTTCTCCGGCTCGATCTCTTTCTCTCTCCTTCCTCGGACTCCGATTCGTTCAACGACCGAATGATTGTGCCCTTCTTCAGCCGCGCACTCTCCCCGATGTCCGTCTGCCGTCTTGGTCGGTCCACGCGCGCGTCCATCTGGATCCTGGAGGGCAACGAAGCACGCTGGCTGTGGCTGGACGCCTGGACCAGACCATCATCATATGCACCGTGCCACATCCTCACCCGGGGCGCGCCCGGCTGGCCGGCTGGCGGGCGGCGTGTCACGACCCCCACCGTTCCGACTCCGGCTGTGCTAGGTCTAGATCTCGATCATGGGCGTGGCGGGCACGACCCCCGAAGGCCGAAGCGTGTTTAGTTTGATCTGTTTGGATTCTATGGACTAACAACTAGCAGTTGCTAAAGTTTAGTTCTTTAGGATCTAAATGGGAGGACTAATGGGTGGACTAAACATTAGCTAAAGCTCCAACTAATTGTTAGCTCACTAGTTCATAAAACCTAACTATTAGCGGCTAAGGTTTCAACCGACTGGAAAAAAGACACTAATACCATTTTTCCACATGACCCTATCTGATTCGCTCGGTTCCCCTTCCCTCCCTCATCCTCCTGCGCCGCCCGCCCTTTCCTTTGCCCCGCCACCGGCCTTTCCTCTGGCCCGTCTCCGGTCTCCCTCCATTGCCACGAGTTGAAGCCCCAATAGTCGTACCAGCAGAATTCTTGTAGTGCTAACCGTCGAGGGGCTGCATCTCCAACTACCGCCACCCGCGCTCGGCCTCTAGGCACAGCCGCGCTCGACCTCCAGGCGCGTCCATCGCGAGTTCCCGTAGATCCTCCGCGATGCCGCCCTTCCTTGCTGTCTCCGTACACTGCCGCGTCACCTGTCGTCGTCCGCGCCGACAATCTTCGTCCCAACGCCCGCGCCAGTGACCGCGACGACTTACCTCCGGCCGGCACTGACGAGCTTAGCTCATAGGTATAATAGTCTTTGTATTAGAATAGTTCTACTTGTTAGCTAGTGGATCTAAAGAATTAGACTAATCACTAGTTAACTAATCACTAATCCTAACAAATCATTAGTTCTAGTCCATCCAAATAGGTCTTAATTTAGGGGGCTGGGGACGTCTTTGCTACTTACTACTGACTAGTAAAGCTAAACGAGTAGGACTAGTGGTAGGGAGATGAGTGCGCCAAATGGCCAATGGCTGTGTCCGCGCGCGGGCGGTGATGCGCACCGCGATGGATGAATCGGTCGCGAAAGGATCGGCCGGCCGGAAGCCGGATGTGATGACGACGACGACGCCACCACCAGGCACACCCATGATATGCTAGACGTGCTCTAGGGACGACGGCGGGGCCCGCGTTCTCTTGA
Source organism: Miscanthus floridulus (assembly GCF_019320115.1). Lineage (NCBI taxonomy): Eukaryota > Viridiplantae > Streptophyta > Magnoliopsida > Poales > Poaceae > Miscanthus > Miscanthus floridulus. The sequence continues at coordinate 113,087,183 of NC_089587.1, read as the reverse complement.
TATCATCGCCACGCCATTATGACGTTGGCGGGCATAGCGGCGCACTCGATCGGATTATCGCTCGTTTCCGTGGGCCTATGGGCCTTGATTTTGCTTCACTGCCTCCGGAAGAAAGTGAGCTTTTTGCATGCCTTTTCATCTACTTCCCCTGTTAGTTTTCCCCCCCACGTACTTAGTACTTCCCTGTTAGTTTTTCCCCAAGTACTTACTCGATCAGTACTTCCTTGTTAGTTTTTCCATGTACGTACTTGGATTCCGTCAATGATAAATCAATTTCTAGACTTATCTTTAAGTCAAACTTTTTTTATATATGTTTGACCAAATTTATAAAAAAGAACACAAATATTTGTGAAACCAAATTGGAGTATCTAAATGATACTAAAATTTAGTGTTATAAATCTTTTTGCTCTTTTCTATAAATTTAGTCCGACTAAAATTTAGTGTTATAAATCTTTTTGCTCTTTTCTAAATGACTAAATTTTATAGACGACTCTAGAAATTCATTTATCCAGAGACAATGAAAAAAATATTGTTTCTATATATTGAAAAATTAAAAACCAAAACAATCTACAATTTAGAATGAGCAGACAACTTTTTGTCCCCTCTTAGTATATACAGATAGTAACTCGTTTTTTAGTATTTATTGAAAGGGTTGAGGCATGTTTAGGAGGAAAGAAAAATGATAAAAGATGTATATGTAGGACCCGGTTTTATAGACAAACCAGGTATACACACCATATGTGTCGGATTCATAAACTCGGGGTCCCTCGCAGACCGGCTTTCCAACAAAGGCTCGGCCCAAGCAGACAACGCGCAACTCATGGGCCGGGCCAAGTACCTAAACGACTAGGCCAGAGAGGACGATCCAATCTCCGACCGAAAGGTCCTGGCCGAGGAGGAACGACGTCTGTTTCCAATTCTGGCCCACCTCTCCGACCGGAGCGCTCACTTCGGTCTCCAGCCCGCCTCCGGACGGCCTCTCCGACCGGAAGGCCTGGCCAAAGCACCACTTTCGACTCCGACCCGCGTCTCCGACCGAGGATACGCCGAACCCCTGCTCACTGCTCTTCTCCAACTAGGGCATTAAGAGCCAACTGGGACTAACCGATCGGGGACGCCCGCTCAGTAAGGACCAGGGAACGAACGAAGAAAGTAAGGCAGGGCGCACAAGTCAAACCACAATACCAGGGACCGTACCCTGTACACCTGCAGAAACAGTACTCTGCGACCTCCCTGGCACGACAGAACCCCAACAATATTGTAGGCGCCGACATTTTCCCCTATAGTATTATGGGCGCCATTAACTCTCATACGGTAAGGCTCCCTCCACATGCCTCTGGGCATCGACAGTGTTGTGGGCGCCGGCATTTATCATACCAGGCGAACATGGTAAAACCCATTGCATGCCTCCAAGTATCAACAATATGGCAAGCGCCAATGTATGCCATACCCGAAGAAGACAACACAAACCTCCCACGTGCATCTGACATTCAATAGTATTGTGGGCGCCTACCATCATCCTGTACCCGTCGGCGTAGGCAACAAGGCTTAGTAGCACTCGCACTCCCTCCCTCTCACTTGTAAGGCCATCCCCTTCATCTATAAAAGGGGATGTGATCTCTCCAACAAGGATAAGTTCATTGAGATTCATTCAGATCGATCAAGTTCACTAGTCCACAACAACAGAACCTTCAGGTTTAAACCACAAGCACACTCTCACACACTTAGTTCATAGCGGGGCTCCCATCACTCTCGGCCCTTCTGACCAGAATCCGACCGGACCTCTTGTACCCCTATCTTTCTCCTTCTCGTTTGTAACCTCATTGCAAAACTTCGAGCACCTGGGCTCAGGAATAAAGACACTGAACGACTCAAACTGGTTGTAGGGCACGTTGCCCGAATCAGTATAAACCCTATGTCATTGAGTGTTAGGCCACCTCCGATCACAACGTACGACAAAACTACAAATATTTATGTGTTGGTCACTTTCTGCACCAACAATATGTGAGTCCAGGAAGTTAAATCTCACTATAGCTACAAATAAAGGTAATATCAATAGATAATGCTTAATATATAACATACTTAGTATAAAGGATATAACCTTAGACAGCAAACAATGGAAAGATAACTCCGATCTTTGGGTGAAGACTCCAATTCCACAGGGACCACTGACTAGTTGATCACAAGCCTAATTCCTCCAAACTCTAGCAATCTGGTACTCATCCGGGATTTTTCCAAAGATTTAAAAAGTAAAGCAAGCGTAAGTACATGTCATACTCAACAAATATAACACGGGGTTCATGAGGCTCAAAAGGCGGACACTGGTTAACTACGATTAGCTTTTAATGAGTCATGATTTTAGCAATAGGGTGGTAACAAGTTTATCATAAGTCCATATAAACACATGATCAGGTAAATATGAATAATGAATAGGATAAACAATAATCATTAATGAGCATCTTTATCATCAGTATCATTCGTGTTCATCATCATTACCCATTAGTGATCATCTATTCCGTAAATGTTCCAAGGCCGCTCACGACCGTGAGCACGGCTGTTATAACAGTTTTACACTCTGCAGAGGTTGTACACTTTCACTATGAGTCATGATTTACCCTTTTGGCTGAGATCACGAGCCTCTTAACCCACTACCAAGGAAGGTTGGTAGGGTTCACTATGAAGCCTTTCAAAGGTTCATCTAACAAGTTAGGGCCGCTAGATTTTTGTGCCCTACGAATGTAGGGCTCCCCTTCCGACGAGCACAATAACACGTAGCCTATACACTGACGGACAGAGGCTGCACTATATCCAACCCAAAACACACCCCTCTTGCCCCATAAAGGTAACCTCTAACAAGCTAGAAAATGTCCTTGTACTGAGCTAAAGCCAGAGCCATGTAGCCCTAACCCTCATAGTTGTACTATAAGTCCCGGATGATTACTTACAGATAAGTCCTTAGGGAGAGGAATCTAGAGCACCATAAACAGCACAATGCTCTAGCCCCCTTATTCCATGTTGCTAAAAAGCATCTTTTAATGTTTATTGCATATACCATTAGTCAAGTTATAAGATCATAGCTTTAGTTGAGCACTAGCATCATACTACCAAATGCAATAACCCATAGGTATCAAGGAACAAGGTACAAAGTACTAGAAAATCCTTAGTGGCAGTCAAGGTAGACACATGCAGTATGAATTAAATGATTAAAGGTGTATAGGACAACAAGGAAGATCCCATGCTATACTTGCCTTAAAACTCTGATCCTTCTTCTATTGATTCGTAGCCTCCAAAGAACTACTTCTTGATCACCACGTAAAACTCACCGACTGGACAAGATCATAAAGCATCACACAAGCATCCATGCAATCATACACGAAGCAAACAATAGATCCAAATTAGAACAGTACACCAAACAGATTAAACAACAAGTAAAAATGTTTTGAAGATGTTCTACATGTTGCTACGAACACATAGGCGCGAAAAGCACGCTAACCAGAGCTATGGTGCGAAAGATGCAACTATCGACAGGCTTGTTTTTATAAGAGAGAACCATAGGCTTTATTAATTTTAACCATATAAAAGGACACCTAAGATATTTCAGATAAATACCTAAGTTGAATTATAAAACTAAAGTAAAACAAATCATATTTTATTTATAAAATTTAGTTGCATAATTATTATCCAAATTAGAGTTTAAACCATGAAATTCATGAAATAGTGACATGATAAACATTGATACTAATGCGTAGATTATATCATTACGAATCTAACGCAACTTGAACGGGTCAAATTGGAGTTAAAACGGAGAAGATATGGCCTAATGAAGATAGTGGCAATTTTGTGAATAGATGGAACTAGATTTTCAAATTAAATAAATAAAATCTGATTTTAAACTGGCAAAGGATCATGGGTACTAATTCAAGAAAAGGTAGGGGCTCTTTAGCAAAAATGCAGGGATGGCGGGTTAGAACTTAAAATCTTGCAGGGGCTCTTTTGCAAAAGAGGAGCTACTGATCGGAATTGACCGGTTGACCTCGGTCATCTCTCCGATCTGAGCCGTTCAACTCTGAGATCGACCGGCCGGAAATAGAAGGGAGGGGAAAAAGGGTCGCCGGCACAGTGCTCCTGGCGGCGAACTCCATGGCCGAGGTCTCGGCTCCTCGCCGGAACAGTCGCTCTAGGATCGGTTGCTCCAATGGAGGTCATGGGGAGGTAGAGGAGAAGACGGCGAGCTCACCTAGGCGCTTATCACGGGCTGGAGAAGGCTTGGCGGCATTGCGGAGTTCAAAGAGGCAGACGATAGCTTCTGTGGAACGAAGCTCAGTAGCATGCTCGGGTCGACGGAAGAAGCAACAAGCTGGCTGCGATGGCTTCAGTCTCCCCACGTCAATACTGAGCTCGTCAATAAGTTGAGGATGACAGAGAGGCAGGCCGGTGGCTGCTGTGGTTTCGGCGGCGTCCTTGCTTTCTCGGCGAGATCCAAAATCACGCAGAAGGCAAGGCTAGGGCGGCCCCTAGCAGCGTAGATGCAAAATACGGAAGTGGCCAGGGCTTCGGCTCTTATAGGGGCGACTAGGCGTGTGCTCCACGCAGACAATCTTATGGATTCCGGGATTCGGCGCCGGTGTTTCGCTCGGGCAAGAGTCCGGCTTGGTGACGGGAGGTAGGAGAAAGGAGGGGAGAGGCTGACCTGTGGGGTCCATGAGTCAGAGAGAGAGAGGGCATGGGGCCGGTTTGTCATACAGAGAGAGAGAGGATGCGCACACATGGCCTTGGCTCGCTACTAGGCTTCAGCCTTTGTCAAGTCGAGGTGGGCTGCGGGAGAGGGAGTGGGAGCGAGCCTTGGGGAAGGAGTGGGCCTTCGGGCCAGATAGGGAGAGGGAGGTTTTTTTTCTTTTCTTTTTTTTAAAAGCCATTTTCAAATCCTTTTCAAACACAAATTTAAATCCTTTTGAGTTTTGAGTTAAAAACACTCAGAGCAAAAATACAAATGCACCAGCATGTATGCACAATAATGTTGCTACCTTAAGATAAATTTTAATTTAATGAAAAATTTAGTTTTCCTCTGTTTTCATGAGTACAAAAATACAAAATTAAATCAATTTATATCTTTTTCAAAAAGAGTAAATTTTAGGGTGTTATAGTATAAAAGTTGTAGGATGACTTACATTTGGAGAGTAGTTGAGAAAGTGCGCTAGAAACCATCTACCGTTTCAAATCAGAGAGGTGTGAAGTGCAAGTCAGTATAGCTATGTTTTGACTTCATTTAGGTCTTGTTCAATTGGATGTACCAAGCTAAATTTTAGCTGGTTATTATTAGCTAGAGCTAATTATTAGCTTATTCATATTTAGCTAGCTAAAAATTAGTTTGTGCTGTTTGGACATCAAGGACTAACAGATAGTAATATCAACCTCCCCCCTACACACACACACACAAATGTTTATGCCCCTTGGCCACTAGCACACGAACAATAGGGAAGGATGTTTTGGACTTTTCTGTGATCGGTTCCTTCTATTAGCCCAAATTAGCTGGGTTTGGCCAACTAGTTACTAGTGGGCGGACAACTAGGTGGATGCTTCGCTAAAAGTTAACCCACCTTCTTGGATCCTTATATCATCTCAAGAGCCTTTCTTAAACTCACTCTCTGAATCATTACTTAGAGAATCATTCGAATAAAAATCGTGCTCTATATCTTCCATCCTCCAACAACTTCTCTATATCTTGTGTGAACTTAGAGAGTCAACCCTACTCTATATCTTTGACTAGCGAGAAATTTGAAATACAAGATGGCAATATTTAGAGATTTAATTAAATAAGCTATTGGAAGACATTTTTTTATCAAAATCTCTATTCTTACCGATAATTAAGAAAGGATAAAATTAAACATACTATTAGAGTTGAGCGAGCCTCCCACACGATCACCTACACAGCGACAATGCATTGTGGGAACGTGATGTATCGGTACCAAGCAAGAAAAATGTACTAATTTGTAGTGCTAAATAGCTCATTTTAACCATTTGAAGCAGGTAATATTGGCAACGTTGCTTTGAATTCCGACACATATGCTTGTAGTTTGGGCGCTACCATCGGTTCAATTTTAGCTTCGCCCCCTTCACCTACGTACAACAATGTTATGGATATATTGGATGAAATGACATTTGACCGTCGTGTGGTGGCTTCATGGCCCATGCCAATGCTGATGTTTGTGTGATGGTTTAGTTTGATCGACGATGGTCTAAAATGGGTGACATCGATCACAGCATCACAATAGTAGTGACCGGAGAGACAATGGTCAAGAAGACATCGTACTTGAAATGTTGTTGATGCAACATTTACGTTTGGTTATTGCTATCCATGTTGTTGTGTATATACATTAGGGGCCATTATTTGGATCCATTAGCTTCTAATAGTTCGCTAGCTAATACTAGATCATAACTATTATTAGCTGCTATTAGCTACTTTGGTTCCACTAGTGAAGTAGTTGTGATTTGAGTATTCAGCTAACAATTAGTTAAACTATTAGCTAGCCCTGTTTAGATCAAGGAACTGGTTATTAGCAGCTAAGCTACTATCTTCTTGGATCCAAACAGGGCCTTAGGTCTCAATAAACACCCATTTTGGCATGTATTATATGTACTCCTATATCCATTTACAACTTGTAATTTGTAGGATAAAATAAAATGATTTAAACATGTGGGTTTGATCTAAAATAGATAAAAACTGATGCTCAATAAAATATTTTCTTATGCATGTAGCTCCAAGCCCAAGAATAGATTTTTTTTATGAAGCTAGAAGGATGCCAAGAATGCCTATAAGTACTAGCTCTGTTCATGGAGCTGTAGGGTGTCCACCTCTGCCAGCCATTTTCGACTCAAACTCATTTGTCCATTTTATTTCTTTCCAATTATTGCCAAAGTACACAAAGCTGCCGGGGTCTCTAGAAAGGCAACGAAAACAAGACAAAAGCGCTTTCTTAGCATTCTCTTGGACTATTGGATCTCCACCGCAAAATTCATACCCTTGTACGGCAAGGAAAGGAGCCTTTTTTTGACCTTATTATAACTACAAAAAGAAAGAACACAGCTCAAAAATGAGCAGGGCAACCTTTCGTTGGCCCTGTTCGTTTCGCTGAAAAAACAAGCTAAAATATTGTTCCGGTTTATTTGTTGTGAGAGAAAAACACGGTCCCAGACTGAAAAAAGAAACTGAAAAACGCTGTTGCTCGCTTATGGGAACCAGCATTCATTCCATTTTTTCTCCTTTCGTTTGCGAAGAAGCAGCATGCATGCATTCAGTAGGTCCTGCTAAAATCTGTGCTCCGTGCAGGCATGGCTTCAAAAGTTGAAAAGGTTACACACTTAGGGAAATACTTAAAATCCATTAGTAGTAATAGTTAGCCAGCTAAAATTAATATTAGTGGAATTTAAGCGGATCTGATAATAGATCAACTAACTATTAGCTAAAGGGGCCGCTAAATATTAGTTCAATTAACGGGTTTGGAGCTACTAATGGGTGCCAACCATCCATTAGTAACTTATTAGTAGGTATCAAAACATCTCCTTGCTAATAATTAGCATGCTAATAGTCAATAGTTATCAGCTAGCTAACTATTAGTGCTAGTGGATCCAAATAGACCCTTAATTACGACTCCTTTAAAGCACGAGAATCTTGTAGGAAAAATGCATCAATCGCTGGTCTATACCTGCTTGATTATTTTTTGAACTGTTGTTGTGTAACATCCTACTCTCTCTTCTAATAAGATGTTTTAGCATTCAGGAGACTAGCGCCCGGACGTCTGGCCTGAGGCCCGTGTCCGGACGCCCGCGTTGCAGTTTCCCTGCGCTCGCACCAGCAATCCACGCCCACGCTCGCCCCAAAAAACCTAGCACAACCCAGCCTACGTCTGGGTGTTTCATGTGCCCATGCGGGGCCCGCACCCCCCGAACGTCGTCCGCGCTGCCAGACCGCTGCGAGGGAACCGTTCGCGTCCCCTACGCTTCACTACGCGCATTGCAACATGTGCAACACCCGATCTACTTTTGAAACATCTAGGTGCAAGACTTGCAACATACGTCTGAAGACAAATGACACTACTTGAAACATGCTTCTGAAACACTTGTAAAACATACATGAAAAACCATTGTAAACATATGCAATATCTAGATAAAACACTTGCAGCATATGTGTGAAACAGTATGCAACATCTAAATAAACACACTTGCAACAATATGTCCAAAAACACAGATGAAAGCATTGGGAACAGACCTTTGCAACATACATGTACAACCATCGCTACAAATGCAACATTCTGATATACTTTTGCAACATTCATCTGAAACCATTGCAACATACCTCTCAAACATCTGAAACACTTGAAACATACTGCTTGCAACATGCATTTTCAGCACATCACAATATCTCCTTGCTGCTTGCGAAATAGAGAGTCGCCTGGCGTGTGGAGTTCACCAAAGGTAGCCGTGTCGTCGCCACCATCGACCAAGTGGACTCCGCCTACTACGAGGCCAACGGAGACCCCTTCATGGCCGCTGGTATCGTGGGCTCGACACGTAGCCTCCTGCAACCCCTACAGTCAGCGCCGCATTCCCCACCACCAACGGATCTCTCGCCACATGGTGGATCTAGTGGAAGGAGCAGCGAGATAGGGTGGGGAGTAGGCATGTGGCGCTCAATGCAGGCAAGCAGCCACCTCGCCGGGAGGCTGCGTCGCATGGCTGGGGAACCACCAGGCCGGCCGTGCGCAACGTGCGGAGGTGGCTGCGCTTTGGGCCCATGTCAGGAGAGAGGGAGAGAGAGAGGAAGGGGAGGTTGGGCGGAGATGGGAACAGTGCAGAGCCAGCGGTGTCGACTGGTGGGGGTGGCGGTGTCGCCTATGGCGGCCGTAGATATGGAGTGGAGTGCACGTCGATGGTTTCTTTCCTTTTTTTGCGATGCGGGAGAGCGGTGCCACGCGTGTAGGCGAGTGGCGGGAGCGAGTTGGTCCGTCTAGACACACGGACGCCCGGGTCTAATCATTATCGTTTGGCTTTTCTAGACACATTGCTTTTCCTATGTATCTAAATATAGTGTATATCTAAATACATAACAAATATTATGTATCTAGAAAAGCCAAAACTTCTTCATAATTTAGTACCTAAGGAGTACTGATTGCGTTCTGGATGCTGATCAGTTATCGGTTGTGCTTTGGAGGAATTAATAACAGTAATGAGTGTGTAAAGTGATGTAGTTTCAAACCATGCGTGTAGTAACTTTGTAATCAACCAATCATAGAACCCATACTATGTACCAACACATTGCATGATTGACCAACTCTCGCAGACTTGAACCACAAAGATCAAAATCATTTTTATCTTTTTTTTGTGAGACCCAGTTAGAGATAGAGACGCTCACATACACAGCGCACACTCACCCCTATGAATGTACGCACACACGCACATCCCTATCCCTTATGAATACCTCCGAAGAACTGAGTTGGACCGACAAATCTCAAGAATGACGAAGTCACCACAGGCGACTCGCTATCGACGGGTACGCCGCCTACCACTGAAAGAATAGTACCATTCCATCTTTGAATAAATCCAGAAAAATATGAACACCTGTGTCAAGTCGGAGACTTGAATAGGTTCCACCACATGGAACCCAACCAGCTGAGCTACGCTCCCATGGAAGAGATAGAAGAATTGCATGGCAATGAAACACCCTTTCACTTGGATAACTCAACACTGTAGTTGTAATTACTCATCGTGGTTTGAGTGTAATTGTTCATAAATAATTGCGAAAAAATGTAGTATGAAAATATACATATTGATTTGTCCCCAAATATATACTTTGCATAACCTTATTATTGGTTATATATATTGTGTTAGATATTAGGGGTGTGGGGGGTCCAGTTAAGATGTGCTTCTATACTCTATAGACAGTATGATGATGATGTCAGAAGGCACTCATTGAGGGAGTACCAAGAAAAGAGAAAGAAATCATTATTTTTCTAGCAGAGAAGACAAAAGATCACATTTGTTAAAGGATATCCAACCCAAAATAACTACTTTACATGTATTTTTTCTACTGCTCAATACTATCCTAGTTAAAAGGCATGTGAAGATGTTTAATTCTATAGATATACACGTCAATTCATGGTCTTGCATTCCAGTATATTACGTGAAAAGGGATGACCAATTCACTTAAATACCTTGTTTAGTGTAATAGTATTCAGAAAAGGGTATTACGTGAAAACTGCCATCTTAGAGCATCTCCAAGGGTTTCCAAAACCTACTCCCAATCTAGATTTTTTGGCAAGATAGAAAAAAAAACCACTCGCCAACAACTCCCTATCTCAACTTCCAAACTTTCCACACTTGGGAAAAGGATGCAAGTCATGCATTTATCGGTCCGCCAGTCTGAAGGTGAAAGGATGTGGAAAGAATAAATAGTAAGACAGGGTTCCCAATGCAAATGTACAGGAGACAAAGAAGGTATAAAAGTGGTTGGATGATTTATAAATAGTTCAGGATTCTTGATGCATAATTGTCTTCTATATTTTAGGAGCGAAATGTTGAAAACTGTTGGAGGAACTCAACAAAATGTGCTCCCAACATTTTTTAGCCACTTGGAAAACTCATTGACTTACCAAATATTATTTTGAGAACTATTGGAGATGCTCGATCTTAGGGGGTGTTTGGCCCCTCTTTATTTCCACCTCTACTCATAGGGCGTCTCATGTAGAGCTACATATTATTTTGATGGTGTGGATGAGAGAGAGTAAGGTGATATGATAAGGAACCTCCTTGGGGTGGCCCGATCCTTCATGGTCACGAATCAAAGATAACTTACAGCGAATAGCAGGATAACTAGCTTTATACCTGACAAAGGTTGGGTGCGAGCAAGCGACTGGGGAGAGAGGACACCGAAACTACGAAGACTTCGACTCAATCTCCGAACAACCACAGAACCACAATCCGAAACTAATCCACACAAAACGGTGCAGCCGTACTGGAAACAATAGAGCACGAACTAGGGGAACCCAGAGGGATCTCTTCACAGGTCCAAGAAGAACAAGAAAGAACAAATGTTTGAGTAAGGACACTCAGCAGCTCGGCTGCAATATGAGGGGTTTATCAATTCATCAAAAAGTTTTGTAATAGCATAGAGGCAGGGGATATTTATACTGGGAACAACCCTCCTAGTTGTGTGTGAAAACGAAATGGACTTTCTGAAGATAGGCTATGTGAAAGGTCAGCACAAGATGGATTCCCAAAGTGGTCTCGCCTGACTGTTGGCCTCCAGACCAGCGTCCACTAATCAAGCCATAACTCCTTATTGGGAAGTCCAAATGACGAACCGCTTGTTGGGTGTGAAGTAGACTCGAAGAGCTTTCCAGTCATGTGCAGCATGCACCATGAAACTTTGTAGATTGGTACAGTTTTGCATGAGAAGTTGTACCAAATTCTGCCCCTGATAGACTATTGACCTTCTATGTCACTTTTTCCTGGGTCTGGTCGTCTGTCCATGTTACTTGTCATCCGCGTTACTTTTCCCTAGGTCCGATCTATGGCAGAACCACCCAATTTAACCTAATCCCAAGTATACTTGTTAGCCATTTGACAATAAGTACACAAGAGACCAAGTTAAACCCGGTAGTCTATCGAGTACACCCCACGGGAGAACTCGAGAATTCATGTTTTCTTTAGGATCATAAACAAGTGAATAATGCCTACATCAGTTATTAACCATTTCATACATCACAAGATTACATAAAAATCAGAGTTAAAATAGATTTCATAAAAGCAACAGAAGAAGGATTTTTTATATAAAAGCAACGGAAGCAAACAATTTTGAATATTGAAGCAGGAGTAAAAATATATGACAGTAAAACTACTACAATCGTATCGGAAGGATTTCCTCGCTGAGCCCACCAGGAGGTATCCACACAATAGTCAGCTCCCGTATCCTCCTGCTTCCTACAACAGGGGAAATAAAACTCCTGAGTACACAATGTACTCTATAAGACTTACCCTGACTAGGTGGGAGTAGTCTTCTAACTCTCAAGGATATGTAGAGGCTATTTGGCTAGTTATTTAGTTGTTTTTGTAGAGAAGCATTACTAATAGTGCATGCTGGTATTCAAGGTTTTAGCAGTCACATCAAATTTATTACTTAACCATTCTAGGTAAGCACATGAACTACTTTTCAAGCAATGTGGTAAGCAATCAGAATATATTTCATCATTCGGCATAAGCCTCATCATCTCCATATTCCAGTTGTATTAGCTACGATGATAGTGAAATGACAAGTGGTATCCATATCCAAGGAGGGCGGCGATTGCAATCGATGTACATCCTAGCTGGGCAATACCAAACACACTGCCCGTACTTCTCGAAGGAAGCAAGTACAAGGCTACCATTCCTATCGTACAACCAACGCCCAAAATGACCTGACCACCCCTGAGGAACCCACCCTTGATGCCCATCCAGCGAACCGGATGATGGGTTCCACCTCATAAGTTTTACCATGGACATTCCTCGTCCCAAAAATAGCTGCTAGAATGGCTAAAGAAACACTTCGGTGAACGTTTTGCGCACCTTAGTTGTAAGACAGTACTTAGCTTCACGGTCAACTTTAACTTAGGCCCTTGTTATGTGTTTGGTACCTTCAAACTTGTCAAATGGTTACCAACGAACAGTCCTTAATCGACATAGATAGGACTAATGCAACCAGAGCCTCGCTCTATTGCTATAACCAACCACATCCAAACCAAAGTTCATAGTCCCGCCCGGCATCCAATTATAATCCAAACCATGTGATAGCAATAACAATAATAAGGACCTATCTCTCATGAGTGAGAGCCCATCACTTGACTTCTACTATAAGTCCTATAACATAGCATACTACATGATTCTTGTCATGCTAGTAGGACTCTTAGGATAGAATATTTATGCAGGTGGGTTTCAAGCAACTCCTGTAACTTAATGCACAAACCACATAATAATAAGTACTTGTAAAATAAGGGTTATGAACCGGGGCTTACCTGGGTAAACTTGTACTATACTAAGTTAGTATCCCACCATCTTTAGACACGATCATCCTTTGTCTTCGGAAATTGATCACCATTACATCGTCTTCTAGTTCGACTTCATAATCCACCAATTGATCCATCAACCACCATCGTACCTAAATGGTATGCATGAATGTAATGCATGCTTTAGTCAAACAAGTATAGCATGGACATGAAAAATTTGTTATAGTTTATACATCTTAACTAAACATAACTAATACATAAAATTCATAATTTCAGGATAAGCAGATTATTTACTAGCAGTTAATTAAGATTTAAATGCAAATAAAGCATGTGACACAAGATAAATCAATAACTCAGTAAATATGTATCAACTGTGCATTTTTACCGATGCACACACACATTAATACTAGTTTGCCATAAAAATTTCACTAGATTTGGACTATGAAAACATGCTCTATTAAATAACACATAAATAAACACATAAAAGCTAGATCTACTATACAATAAAAACTTTATACTAAAGAACATGATATTATATGTCTACTGCATAGATCTAGTCATGTGAAGACTAATGAAACTGGTTTGATATTTTTAGGATTTTTCTATGATTTATTATGAATTTTCAAAGTTTTAGCTAGATTATACTAAAAAGAAAAAGGAAAACTAGATAAGACAGACACATTTCACCGAGACCCCTGTGGTTCTCCCTAATTAATCCACATACAAGCCATACTATTCATGTGAGTCTAGTACTTTGCATCTGGACCCATGAAAGAGTTTCTAATTTGTTTTCTTCCCTATCTTCTTCTTCAACGTAGCAGAGGAGCAGAGGACAGACGGGCTCTGGCCATTTTTGGTGGTCAGGTGGCCAGGTGGCTAGAAACAGCGATAGAGGGGCCACGCGCCTAGCTAAGGGGCCCCCGCGTGTCCTTTGGCAGTGGAGTCCTAGACAGAGGCAGTCGAGGCATGCTGGCCACGCGTGCCACTGGCCGCGGTGGTGGCTACCTCACCGGCTCCAGGCAGCAGGCGGCGGCTAGGCCGTGAGGAGTGGCGGCCAACGAGGATGGGCTGTGTGGAACCGGGCGAACATGGCGCACCCGCGGCTAGCACCACCCGTACTGGGGTAGGGCATAGCGGCCTGGCCACGTGCGTGCTACCCCATGGTGGCCCAAGCAGGGGCCACGGTGGCTCCCGATGTCGTGGGCTCCAGCGAGTGCTAGCGGGGCATAGAGGGAAGCAAGGAGGAGGAGGTGGTGCCAATAGTTGAGCGCGGAGAGGGGTAGAGTGGTGGAAGCGTCAGTGGCAGATGGGGCTCGGCCTGCCTTGGCCATGGCATGGTGAGAGCGAGCAGGGCACAGCACAGCAATGGAGGGCGGCAGGGAGGGAGAGAAGCAGCGCGAGGAGCTCGGCCTCCATTTGAAGGCACGAGGGTGGGCAGGCAGGCATGGGCAAGCGCATGAGTAGGGCATGGGCGGCCATGGCGTCCCTATGCACACATAGGCACGACGAGGATAGAGCATGGCATGGTGACAGCAGTGGCCATGTGCCCCACTATGACGCACCTGCATAGAGGATTCGGTCAAGGTTTGGGTCCCACATCCTGTACAAAATATCTTTAACTCGAAACAAACTCCAACTTTGCCTAAGGCACCTAGGTCGTTAGTGCAATGGATTAGCAGGTAATTAGGGACAAATTTAGCAGTGTCAGCGAAAACACTTACAAACTTTCTAAGTCACCTAGAAAATAGCATTTTATTGAAACTTTGAAGCACTAATTAATCTATCAATCAATCAACTAGGCACAAACAAGTACCCTACCACAAAGTTCAAAGCTTGTACTAAGTTTTTCACATGGACATATTTTAGAGTTTATTAATAAATTATTTATTTATTCAGGCCTTCAACAAGCTATCAAGCAATTAACACCAATTAGAGTTTTTGACATTTTTAAGCATTTTCTTCACATTTTTCAGCATAAACCCTAAATAACTTTTGTTCACAAGTCTATTTGGAGATGTTTAAGCACACAAATCAATGTTGGTTGACATCACACATGTTGACTATATTCACAAAGGTGATTTAAACAAACATGTATTTATCATTTCATGCAATAGTTCATCTCCAAGCATAGAAAACTTATTTATTAGGTTCTATTAAGCCTTAAACTACTGTTAAATAGGTACGTAACACTAGGGGTGTTACACGGTCATCTGCCTGTGTTACTTTACCGATGGAGCTATTTTGTAGCACCATGTCTTGATCCTTCGGCCATGTGCCTTCCACGTCTTCATGTGTAAACCTAAGCATCATCAAGATAGGATATTTAGGTAGTATAACATTCTCAGAAGTGTTAAAATTATAATCAGTTAGGAATGAATTCACCTGCTCTTGTAATTTCTTGGCACGGCTTCTTGTAAGTGGCCCTTGATTTGCATCTTTTGGACTTGAGCTAGCATGCACGATTGGGATGTCCTCATCATCATCCCCTCTTGAAAAGGAGTCATCCTCAACTCTGACTCTTGTGTTCCAAAGAGTTTTTCTAGGCCATCGACTTGTAGTGTTGTAATAACATCATGATCTTCTTCTTCCATCACAGCAAGGTGTTTGAATCTATAATCATATAAACCAAGTAGTAGCCTTGTAGATGGAAACCTAAATGATTTGAAATTAAGTATAGCTTTCACCTTAAATGGATGCTTATAACAAATGGTGAATGTTGATTGCATTGGCATGGTCTCATCCTCCTCCCTTTAAGAAAAGTCATCCCTGACTTTTGTTTACCTGAAAACATACTAGACAAAATAGAGGGTGGATGTACATGATAATTCCAATAATCTTTTATTTTGTTTTGTTCATTTGTTCCTTCATGATTCATATTCACATTATTTCCTTGTCCTAGTAAGAAACGTTCTCTCAACTTTCATGAACATGCAAATAGCTTCGAAGATGGGAGCACAAAAATTTCTTCTAACCCAATCATTTGGTTCATGTTATCATATTTCATCTTTGCAAGATCAAGCCTTTCATCAAATGGATGTTGAGCATTCATGGCATTCCAAAAATTATTGTGGCACAATTTATTCAAGGGTTTAGAAGTATACCTTTCAAACTCAATGCTTCAGGATGTGGATGAATAACTTTTGTGTGTACGGGCATTACTTTGCACATGATTTTTAGTCTTTCAGTGGATGGTATGAACATGGTGACAATATTAATTGTTCGAAATCACAAGCATCAAGGAATTGTTGCATCTCAAGAGATTTATCACTTTGTTTTTCACTCGAACATTTTTGACTCTAAGTCAGCAAGCTTATCATATGTTACACAAATTGCATGAACATGGAAGGTATCCACAACATGTTCTCCAATCAAAACAAATGTAAACTTGCAGCTATGAGCAGTATTCAAAGATATCAAGGATGTCATCTCAGAAATTTTCTCAAGCATTTTATCAATATTGATAGGCATGTTAAGCATAGTATAACACAAACATCCAGTAGGAGATATCTTTGCAAATAAATCAGCACATGTAGTCAACTGAACAAGGGGAAGTTTGCCGATATATGAAGTGTTGCAAGGATCATTCAAAGCACAAAGACTCTCATCAAATTCAAATTCAACACTTGTATCAACATGAGCTTCAATCAAATCAGCACAAAGGTTTTGATTATGTTCTATCACTGAAACAGTAATATCACAAATACTCATAATTTTATTTTGCAAACTCAGATCTAAATTATTTTCATTACCCTTTCAGACTTTGTGGTAGTGCAAGTTGAAAGGATCAAGATGCCCAAGAGGGGGGGTGAATTGGGCTAATTCGAAATTCTCTTGCAATAATCAAATCCTACGGATAGCCCAATTAACCCCTTGTGCCTAGAAAAGTGTTTCTATTAAACTAATGCACAACGAACTCGCAACCTGTGTTCCAAACTTACTCTAGCAAGCAATTCTATGGATGTAAAACAAGTATTGAATTGCTCAAAGTAAATACTCAAGGTAAGTGCTCAAAGTAAATAGAGAGAGAAAGGAACGCGGCGATGTTTTGCCGAGGTATCGGAGAGTCGCCACTCCCCACTAGTCCTCGTTGGAGCACCCGCGCAAGGGTGTAGCTCCCCCTTGATCCGCGCAAGGATCAAGTGCTCTCTAAGGGTTGATTCTTCGACACTCCGTCGTGGCGAATCACCCAAAGCCGCTCACAACTTGAGTTGGGTCACCCACAAGCTCCGTTGGGTGAACACCAAACTCCCAATCACCACCAAGCCATCTAGGTGATGGCGATCACCAAGAGTAACAAGCACGAACTCTCACTTGACCACGCGAAGCCTAATGAGAAGATGGATGCACACTTTGCTACTCTTGATTTGCTAGTGAGGCTACTCTCTTGGATTCTCAAATCACAAACACCTCACTAGGACCTTGCTCTTCTTGGCACTCACAAACGTGTTTCTCAGCTGTTGGAATGAGAAAAAGTAACTCCACTCACGAGTGGAGCTTCTATTTATAAGGCAGCCTGAAAAATGAACCGTTATGAGCTTCTGCGGGATGACCGGACGCTCCGGTCGTGATGACCGGATGCTCCGGTCAGTTCAACCCGTGAACCAGTAGTAAAGAGTCGACCGGACGCTGGCAGGGTCTGGTCAGCACTGACCGGATGCGTCCAGTCGCATAAAACCCTTACTGGAACCTTACTGGACTCGACCGGACGTTGAACCCTCAGGGTCCAGTCAGTATCGACCGGACACGTCCGGTCGCACTTTCTCAAGTCTGGACCCTTACTGGAGTCGACCGGACGCTGGCCCTCAGCGTCCGATCACATGACCTCCCAGCGTCCGGTCACACCAGACTTGATCTCCTCGGTCAAATGAACTGACCGGACCCTGCGGCCAGCGTCCAGTCGCACCAGAGCCAGCGTCCAGTCAGTATTTGACCCTCCATTCACTTCCAACTTTTGAACATATGTGAATGAAGTTTGCTCCATAGGATCTTAGGCATTCATAGGAGCTACCTAGAGCTAGTTTTAACAAGTGTGCACCACACCTAACTCACTAGACTCAACTAGGTCAAGCTACCCGTTCATACCCCCCTTAATAGTACGGCCAAAGGAAAAACAAAGTCCTAAACTACTCTAAGTATCTCTCCAACTCCAATCGACACTTAGAACTAGTTATCCTTAACCTTGTCGTCCATCCTTTGAAAACCGAAATGATTTCCATCGTAGGGGCATGACAATCTCGATTGCCCAATCGATCTCCATTACCATGACCTAACTTAATTGCCTCTGCAAAACACACGTTAGTCATAGTAATCTTGTATTGTCATTAATCACCGAAATCCAACTAGGGGCTTAGATGCTTTCAATCTCCCCCTTTTTGGTGATTGATGACAATACCACCTCAAGTATGTTATGGAGTGAGGTTTTTGACGGGCTTGGTTCATATAAGCTTTTGTCGATAAGAACAAAAGTGTTAGGTAAGCTTATATGACCCAAGTCAACACAATGTACTCAAAGGATATGAATTAAGCATGAGTACAAATAACAAAGCTCATCTGCTTCGAAGTATAAATGCGGAAGCAAAAGCAAATGAGCATAACACAAGTGATATGACATATAGAAAATGCAAAGTAGAAATCACACATGTCAAATATCACAATCACGTAGATAGCACTATCACATATATATAATAGAATGCATGAAAGTAACACACGAATGCATAATAGTAATAGTGTATCACACAAATAAAACTCCAAATGTATATTGTAAGCTAATACTAGATAACTAGCTCCCCCTAAAACTCGCTCCCCCTGAGTCTACATACTCAAAACCCTCTCCCCCTTTGGCGTCAAACACCAAAACCTAAGGGTCGGTCGGCGGGGCTGCAGCGGACGAGTCGGGCGCTGAAGTACGTGGAGCAAGATGGAACTGGGCGCCATCATCATCTGACCCTGAGCTCTGAACTGACTGACCCTCTGTGGCAGGAAGTGTCGCTGAAGCGGTCTGGGTCTGAGCTGGGGCAGGTGCTGCCTGTGAAGCTGCTAGTATGTCTGTCATAGGATCTGACGAGGCGACAGATGAGGGAAGCCTCTGAGTAGTCATGATAGCTGGAGCTGCTGTAGACGGACCGATAGTATGCATATGAGGTGGTGTAGGCATGCCGGTCAACTCGCTGAAAGATGCTCCAAGACTCTTGGAGACTAACGTTTCAGGCACGAATAGCGAGGGAGACTGCTCTGGTGAGAAACCCGTGTGATAAGGAGTAAACTACGGGGCTACACCAGGTGAGGCTAACCACTGGGACACCTGTACAGGAGGTGAAGTAAACTGAGCTGGAGGCTGTCCCTGACTCTGGAGCCCACTGGGCTATACTGCTGGAGTCGTCGAAGTGGTAGGAGGCTATGCAAGCTAGGGCGAAGGCTGTGGCAGTGGGACCCCAATGGCTGTCACTACATGCTGCATGAATCCCATGAGCTGCTGCTGCATAAGTAACTGCTGGTGCTAAAGGAGCTGCTGCTGCCACTGGAACTCATCCTGACAAGCCTGAAACTGTGCGAAGTTGGCAGCTGTCTCCTGTGCCTGTCGTGTCTGATCCTGCTGCATCTGCTCAAGAATAGCAATGAGAGCGAGGTCTGTCTGTGGAGTAGGTGGAGCAGAACTAGAGCTGCCGGCCTCTGCATCGTGTCTACGTGGAGGCATCTGAGGTATAGGCTGGTAGTCGTCGTCGGAGCTGTCACTATACTCGCTCACCTCCTGTTGTGCCTCTAGCTCCTCCTCAGTGGCTGCAATCCCTCTGATGATCTCATCCTGCTAAGCTGCGGACTCTGGCATGTCGGGACGACGGCTAGGCTATCTGGGTGCCTGAGGAGTGGTGTGTCTGATCCTCTATGACAGGTTGTAGGCTGGGAACTCTGTGGTGGCACCTGTATACTCATCCATCATACCAGGGGGCTTATCAAGCACTATTCTATGGATGAGGAACGTGATCCAGTGAGCATAGGGAAGCTGCCTATGACCCTTGAACCCCTCAGCTATAGTATCCTCCATCTCTGAAAGAAGGAGGTCCTAGATGTCAAATACTGTCCTCTGCATGATGGCATTGAGAAGCCAGAGCTGTAAGCGAGTCAGGCCCTCCCTGTATCCCAACCTGGGAAGCAGTGTCCTCCTGATGATGGCCTCTAGTACCCTCGCTGTAGGAGTCAAGTCACTGGGGTTCCTGCTCGACCCCTCACCAAAAGGCTCCTTGAAGCAATGCCGCACTAAATCTGTAGGGGGCACCTACCCTCCATGAGGACGCCTGGGAGGCTCCTGCTATCCATAGCAAACCTCATGCATCTTAACAGGCTACTCCTGTAGCCTCAGTATCTCTTTGGCTCTGCCACTCATCACTCTGTAGTCTTTGCCTTTGAAAGCAAAGTGAATGAATCTGTGATGTGGATCGATGTAGAGCAGTGTTTTCCTAAACGCTAAACGGTAAACAGTCGGTCACCTACCGTTTAGCTATTATTCGGGCTAAACGGTCCACTAAACGGGCTAAACGGTCAATTAAACGGGGTAAACGGATGATTAAACAGAAACGGACGGAAACGGCGCACCACCGTGTAGTGTGTACACGGTGTGTACACGGGCTACACGGCCGTGTAGGCGAACAGTGATGTAGAGTGAAGCATAAAACTGACGGACCCAAGATGGTACATATATGCCCGTCCGTCCAATCAAATCTGTCAGTCCTGGCAAATATGATAAGTATGGCCGAATGCTCTCTCCGGTTGCTGCCACAATAGACTCTATCTGACCGACTCTCTAAGATCTGAACACTGCCCCACTGTTGAGATAGGCATTGTAGAAATCCTCCTATAGTGGTGTGTAGAACCCCTCAGCTGCTCTCTCATCCCTCCTCGGAGGAAACCAAACCTCAAACTCAACAAAACGTAGCTACTGAACCTGCCTGGCTGTAGCGGCCCTCAAGTCAAGGTGTACCACTGGAGGCGGACCCTGAGGTCTAGGCGGAGGGCGTGAACCCCTGCGCTGTGTAACTGGCCTCAGTGGAACTACAGCACTGGTACGACTCGAGCGGCGTAGCTGAGGTGCCGGCTCGGTCTCCTGACCCTCCTGAGTCTCCTGGGCTGGCTGAGGCTCTGCTGGTGGGGGCTGCTGCTGTGCTGACGGACCCTCCTCAATGGCAACCCGTCGTCCTACAAACGTGGCAGTCCCAGCTGGACTACCGTGACGACGCTCAACATCCTCAATAGCAGCTCTTAGTGCTGGTGAAACCAGCTGATCTGCAATGACAACTCCATTGCGGGCACCACCTCTCTCGGCACGCTCTGCGGCCTCTGCAACAGCTACTGCTCTCGCTGTCTCTGCATCGGGGTACTTCCGCTTCTTGGATGTCACCTGCTTGGTTGACTTGCCCTTAGATCCGGCTGGCTAGCGAGGCGGGGGCCTCCGATCATCATCACCTGGGCCACCACCAACGTTCTTGGTGCGAGCCATCTGAACTGACAAGATGGTGAACTGTCGCTGATGAAGATCAACTGTCAAACTGCCGCTTTCGAGGCTTGGCCTCGATCCTTACTCGCGAGCTTGGCTCCGAGTTGACTACCAACTGCCACAAGAATCACAACGGAACCGACTCGCTGCATGATAGAATAGATGGATATACAAATAAATACCATATGTCTAATAGATGCGAAGTCCTAATAGAGAAAGCAATGTAGATGCGAACTTGAATCGAATTGGTTTTCTACCTGACGATCAGCGATCCGAGAAGAGATAAGATGTCATGCGGGGGATCTCAGAACCAGCTAGGGTTAGGTCAAAAGCCCTGAATGCAATGGGGAATCAGTGCATTGAAAATTTGATCTAGGTCACAATTGTAGAGATCAAGATTGAAAAATAAAACTTGCCTTACCAATCAAGGGGATGGTAGGGCTAGGGCACTCGACGTGATGACCAGCAGCCTTGGCAACGGCGGCGCAGCAAGCCTGGGCGCGAGGTGGCTGGCGCACTGCTGCAGAGGCGCGGCAGGCGAGCAGTGGAGGCGCAGAAGGCGTGGCGAGGCTGGAGCACGATGGCGCTGTGAGATGTGCGGGCGCGGGTGAGCAATGGCGGCAAGGGAGGCTCGGTGGCTGCGATGGGCCGGTGTTGGTGCGGTGGCGCATGAGCTACGGTGATGCGGCGAGGCAGGGGCATGGAGGCGTGCGGCTGGCGAGCGAAGGAGGTGCAGGAGGCGGTGGCAAGAGCTAGGGCTAGGGCACGGGGAGTCAAAACGAAGGAACTGCCGATATAAATAGATCCACCGACGCGACAGAGAAGGAAACGAAAAAGAGTCCTGAAACCGCGCGAGATCCACTGACCGGACGCTCCGGTGGTAGCGACCGGACGCTACCACCCAGCGTCCGGTCGATTCCAGAGAGGTCCAAATCCTCTGGAATCGGGATCGGACGCGTCCGGTGGTCCATGACCGGACGCATGCAGGGTCCGGCCAGTACAACTTGGTCTTCCTTCGATCGACCAGACGCTGAACCCTTCCTGACCGGACGCATAGACGCAGCATCCGGTCACTCCTTCAGTAGCAGTTCACCTCCTATGAACTGACCGGATGCTGGACAGCAGCGTCCGGTGCAGCGTCCGGTGCACCTTTTCCAGCAAACCTTCAACCTTCCTTCGCGCTGCCTGTTCCCAATCAAGTCCCAAATTGAATAAGATCCAAATAAACACCAATTGGGACTGATGTGAGTGACCTCTCTCAAACCCTCATATTTTTCAAAATATTTTGCCTTAGGCTATAATTCTTTTTAAGAAACTAGGCAACAAGAGGGCAAATGGAACAAAATGACAAAACAACATTCATGCATATGCAATACTTGTAAGTAAATCTAGTTGCTTGTCAAGTTTGATCCAAGGTTAAGCTTCTTCACACGCTTTTCGGCGGTTATCTTAATCATGTTAGACAAGTCCTATGTGCATTGCCACAAATTAAACATGTTATATATTACAATGAATGCAAGGGACAACACAAGCTCAATTTTTAGTGAAGTTACTAAAATCAAGTACATTGAGCTCATTCCACAATCTACAAAATGAAGCCTCATCTAGCGGTTTAGTGAAGATATCCACTAATTGATCTTCGGATCTTACACCTTCTAGTGATATATCATTTTTAGCTACATGATCTCTTAGAAAGTGATGGCGGATATCTATATGCTTGGTGCGAGAGTGTTGAACCAGATTATTTGCAAGTTTTACCGCACTTTCATTGTCGCACAAAAGAGGTACTTTCTCTAGAACTACTCCATAGTCTAGTAAAGTTTGTTTCATGTATAATATTTGTGCACAACAAGCACCCGCGGAAATGTATTCCGCTTCGGCGGTGGACAAAGCCACACTATTTTGTTTCTTGGAGGACCAAGACACAAGTGATCTACCAAGCAAATGGCACCCTCCGGATGTGCTCTTTCTATCAACTTTGCATCCGGCGTAGTCCGAATCGGAATAGCCAATTAATTCAAATAAAGCTCCTTTGGGGTACCAAAGGCCAATGCTTGGTGTGTGCTTAAGATACCTAAGGATTCTTTTTACGGCAATTAAATGTGTTTTCTTAGGACTAGCTTGAAATCTAGCACACATACACACACTAAACATAATGTCGGGCCTAGATGCGGTTAAATATAACAAGCTACCAATCATAGAACGGTAGAGAGTTTGATCAACCGAGTTACCTCCCTCATCTAGGTCGAGATGTCCATTGGTGGGCATTGGGGTCTTGATTGGCTTACATTCATCCATCTTGAATCTCTTGAGAAGATCTTTTGTGTATTTCTCTTGAGAGATGAAGATGCCTTCTTTCATTTGCTTGACTTGAAAACCAAGAAAGAATGTAAGCTCACCAATCATTGACATCTCGAACTCCTTAGACATCAATTCACCAAATTCTTTGCATGAGTCTTCATTTGATGATC
This sequence comes from Miscanthus floridulus, assembly GCF_019320115.1. NCBI lineage: Eukaryota > Viridiplantae > Streptophyta > Magnoliopsida > Poales > Poaceae > Miscanthus > Miscanthus floridulus. Next base: position 113,063,190 of record NC_089587.1, on the reverse strand, counting down.
CAAAAATGATATCATCAACATATACTTGACAAATGAAGATATGCCCATCAAGCTTCTTGGTGAATAGTGTGGTGTCGACCTTCCCAATGGTGAAGCCCTTCTCAATAAGGAAATCCTAAAGGCGCTCATACCAAGCTCTTGGGGCTTGCTTAAGCCCATATAGTGCCTTGGACAACCTATAAACATGATTAGGATATCTAAGGTCTTCAAACCCGGGAGGTTGATCAACATAGACTAGTTCATTAATAAAGCCATTTAAGAATGCACTTTTCACATCCATTTGATATAGTTTCATTTCATGATGTGATGCATATGCAAGAAGGATACGGATGGCTTCTAATCTTGCAACCGGTGCAAAGGTTTCTCTAAAATCTAAACCTTCAACTTGAGAGAACCCCTTTGCAACTAGTCTTTCCTTGTTCCTCACAACAACACCTTGATCATCTTGCTTGTTGCGGAACACCCACTTTGTTCCAATGACTCTTGCACCTTTTGGTCGCTCTTCAAGATTCCAAACTTCATTGCGAGTGAAGTTGTTCAACTCTTCATGCATGGCATTGATCCAATCCGGATCTTTAAGAGCTTCTTCTACCTTGGTAGGCTCATAGCAAGAGACAAAAGAGTGATGAGCAATAAATGAAGTAAGTTTTTGGGATCGAGTCATTACACCCTTTGATGGACTCCCTATGATGAGATCTTGTGGATGATCTTGTAGGAGAGGTGTATTTCTTCTATTGACCTCTTGAGGAGGAGGTTGTGGAGCATCAACATCTTGTGCTTGTACCACCATTTGCTCATGGGAGATATGAGTATCTTCATTTTCTACTCTCCCATCTTTTTCACCATCTTGTGGTACACTTGATGAAGAAGGTTGGTTAATGATTTGTACATCATCTTCATCATCTTTTGGCTTGATGTCTCCCACCGGAATATTCTTCATAGCCTCCCTCAATGGTTCATCACCTACATCATCAAGATTCTCATGTGCTCCTTGGGAGCCGTTAGATTCATCAAATTTCACATCATATGTTTCTTCAACCAAGTCGGTGGCATGATTAAATACTCTATATGCTTTGGACTTCAATGAGTAACCAACAAGAAAACCTATATCACAAAGTCTTTGAAACTTTCCTAGGTGTTGCCGCTTCTTGTAGATGTAGCACTTGCAACCAAACACCCTAAAGAAGGAGACGTCCGGCTTCTTCCCATTGAGCAACTCATACGGTGTCTTGACAAGGAACTTTTGAAGAAATAGGCGGTTGGATGCATAACATGCGGTGTTGATTGCTTCCGCCCATAGAGCTTCGGGGGTGTTGTACTCATCTAGCATTGTCCTTGCAAGAGTGATCAAAGTCCAGTTCTTCCTCTCAACTACACCATTTTGTTGAGGAGTATAGGTTGCGGAGACTTCATGTTTGATTCCAACTTCATCACAATAAGCTTCTATGTTTGTGTTGTCAAACTCTTTGCCATTGTCACTTCTTATCTTCTTGAGCTTCACTTCAAATTCATTTTGAGCTCTCTTGGCAAACTTCTTGAAACAAGATGCAACTTCGGATTTGTCATGAAGGAAGAACACCCATGTATATCTTGAATAGTCATCCACAATCACAAGACAATAGAGATTTCCTCCCAAACTCTTGTATGTTGTTGGTCCAAATAAATCCATGTGTAGGAGTTCTAGCACTCTTGTGGTTGACATGAAAGCTTTGGTTGGATGAGTGTTTGCAACTTGCTTGCCGGCTTGACATGCACTACAAAGCTTGTCCTTCTCAAACTTCACATCCTTCAACCCTCTCACCAAATCATTCTTCATAAGCTTCTTGAGTGAGCTCATCCCAACATGAGCAAGTCTTCTATGCCATAGCCACCCAAGTGTTGTTTTGGTGAATAGGCAAGTCTTCAAGTTTGCATCTTCGGAGGTGAAGTCAACTAGATATAAGTTGTTGTATCTAAGTCCATTGAATATCACTTGATTGTCATCTACCTTGGATACAACAACCTCCTTCTCGGTGAATAAGCATTGAAAGCCAAGATCACACAATTGCCCAATGGATAGCAAGTTGAAGCTCAATGAAGCAACATAGAGCACATTGGAGATGGAATGATCATTTGAGATTGCCACTTTGCCCAATCCTTTAACCTTGTCCTTTGAATTATCTCCAAATGTTATTTTCTCTTGTCCATCTACCTCTTCATCTAGTGAGGTGAACATATGAGGATCACCGGTCATATGTTGAGTGCAACCAATATCAATAACCCAATGACTTCCACCGGTCTTGTAGTTCACCTACACACAAGAGATTCAAGCTTTAGGGATCCAAACTTGTTGAGGACCCTTCACCTTCTCGACAAGTGACTTAGCCACCCAAATCTTCTTAGGCCTACTCTTGTTGGGGGGACCTAAGAACATGACTTTCATCTTTCCACTAGAATCTTTTCTAAGCAAGTAGTGAGCATTGAAAGCAAAGGGACTAGCATGCTTGGGCAAGGGTTGTGGTGGTGGAGTTTGACACTCATGAGCAAAGTGGCCTTCTTGTCCACACTCAAAACATCTCTTTGGCTTTGTCTTTGGCTTTGGCTTTGATTGTTGGTGTTGAGCTTGAGCCTTCTTCTTCTCTACACTTGTCATATATCCAATGCCACTTCTATCCATCTTCATGACGGTATTCATGAGTAGCTCACTTTGGAGATGCTTGCCTCTAGCAAACTTGCTCAATCCCACCTTGAGATGCTCTTTCTCCATCTTGAGCTTCTTGTTCTCTTCCTTGAGAATATCATTGTTCTTCTCCTCCTTGAGTTTCTTGTTTTCTTCTTTTAGCTTCTCATTCTCAAGGATCACCTCTTTGTCATGATCAAGAGTTTCTAGCACAATGGTGTTGTGACTTTTCATCTCTTCAAGATCTTTCATGAGCTTCTCATTGTCACTCTTGAGCTTGACATACTCATCATAGTCATTGCACTCAACCACTTGCTTGCCTTTGCTACTAGATCCATGCTCAATGCTTTCATCAATTAAATCATCACATGAGGTAGCTATATCAATCTTAACAACATGGTTAGTAGCATCATGTGGCTCATTTGGTAAGAATTCTTGTGCAATAATAAGGGTATCATAATTGATCTTTAGAGTTGTATATTCATCTTTTAGCTTGTTGTGACTAGTGATAAGCTCATTGTGCACCCACTCAAGTTTATCATTTTTATCTTTAAGCTCTTTTTTAGAAGATTTGAGCTCCTTGAGTTTGGATGATATAGAATCATTTGTTTCATTGAGCTCATCATTAGCCTTTTCTAATGTATCACACTTAGCTAAGAGTGAATCATTTTTAGCATCAAGTTTTTCATTTGTAGCTCTACTATTTCTAATGATCTTAGTATATTTTCTTAGTATTTTGATAAGATCATCATATGTAGGTGAGTCATCATCATCATTAGCATGTTCATCATCACTACTATCATCACTCTTAGTTACCTTGCGTTCACCTTTGGCCATAAGGCATAGGTGTGTAGAGGATGATGGCGATGATGGCGGTGAAGATGCAAGATCAATAGCAATGGCGGCCACCTTTTCATCGTCACTATCATCATCGGATGATCCACTTGATGAATCAATGTCCGTGAGCCAATCACCGACAATATAGGCCTTTCCACTCTTCTTCTTCTTGTAGAACTCCCTCTTTTTGCCATCTCTCTTCTTGTATGGCTTGTTCTTTTTCTTTTCATCTTCATCGCTTGAATCATCTTTCTTGCCCTTGTTCTTGAACTTGTCTTTCTTGGGCTTTGTGCATTGATGAGCTAGGTGGCCAAGTTCGCCACAATTGTAGCAATCCATCTCAGAGATTGGCTTTCTTCTTGAGCTAGTGAAGAACTTCTTCTTCTTGCCATCAAACTTGATGCCACTCTTGTTTAGCCTTTTTAGCATCTTGGTGGTCTTCTTCACCATGAGGGCAAGGCTTTCTTCATCATCTTCATCACTTGAGCTCTCATACTCAAGTCTTGCTTTGCCCTTGTCTTGGCTAGCTTTGAATGCTAAGTCCTTCTCTTTCTTCTTTGTAGAGGATGAGCCATCTTGTGGTGTGATGTGCATGTACATCTCATGAGCATTGATCTTTCCCAAGATTTGTGTCGGTGTAGCGGTGGAAAGATCACCTTGATGTAGCACGGTCACAATGTGCCCATATTTGTTAATGGGGAGGACACTCAAGATTTTTCTCACAACGTCGGATGGTGACATTTGAGTAAGTCCAAGCCCATTGACTTCCTCTACAAGAACATTTAATCGAGAATACATCTCATTAGCACTTTCTTTGGGAAACATCTCAAAAGAATTTAGCTTTTTAATTACAAGATGATAGCATTCCTCACGCTCACTCTTGGTTCCCTCATGGAGCGCACAAACGTCCGATCATAGTGCATGGGCGTCTTTGTGGTTCCTTACACGATTGAACACATCTTTGCAAAGGCCTCTAAAGATTGTGTTGCGAGCCTTTGCATTCCATTTTTCATAGTTCACTTCATCGCCTTGAAGTTGTGCGGCATTCTTAGGTGTTGGGAACCCTTGAGAGGCGGCTCTAAGTATTCCAACGTCTAGAGCTTCTAAGTACACTTCCATGCGGATTTTCCAATATGGAAAATCATCTCCCTCAAAGATAGGAGAAGGTCCATCCCCATGAGACATCTTGCTCTAAGCGATTAAGCTTAAAAACGTGAGCACGAGGCTCTGATACCAATTGAAAGGATCAAGATGCCCAAGAGGGGGGGTGAATTGGGCTAATTCGAAATTCTCTTGCAATAATCAAATCCTACGGATAGCCCAATTAACCCCTTGTGCCTAGAAAAGTGTTTCTATTAAACTAATGCACAACGAACTCGCAACCTGTGTTCCAAACTTACTCTAGCAAGCAATTCTATGGATGTAAAACAAGTATTGAATTGCTCAAAGTAAATACTCAAGGTAAGTGCTCAAAATAAATAGAGAGAGAAAGGAACACGGCGATGTTTTGCCGAGGTATCGGAGAGTGGCCACTCCCCACTAGTCCTCGTTGGAGCACCCGTGCAAGGGTGTAGCTCCCCCATGATCCGCGCAAGGATCAAGTGCTCTCTAAGGGTTGATTCTTCGACACTCCGTCGCGGCGAATCACCCAAAGCCGCTCACAACTTGAGTTGGGTCACCCACAAGCTCCGCCGGGTGAACACCAAACTCCCAATCACCACCAAGCCGTCTAGGTGATGGCGATCACCAAGAGTAACAAGCACAAACTCTCACTTGACCACGCGAAGCCTAATGAGAAGATGGATGCACACTTTGCTACTCTTGATTTGCTAGTGAGGCTACTCTCTTGGATTCTCAAATCACAAACACCTCACTAGGACCTTGCTCTTCTTGGCACTCACAAATGTGTTTCTCAGCTGTTGGAATGAGCAAAAGTAACTCCACTCATGAGTGGAGCTTCTATTTATAAGGCAGCCTGAAAAACGAACCGTTATGAGCTTCTGCGGGATGACCGGACGCTCCGGTCAGTTCAACCCGCGAACCAGTAGTAAAGAGTCGACCGGACGCTGGCAGGGTCCGGTCAGCACTGACCGGACGCGTCCGGTCGCATAAAACCCTTACTGGAACCTTACTGGACTCGACCGGACGCTGAACCCTCAGGGTCCGATCAGTATCGACCGGACGCGTCCGGTCGCACTTTCTCAAGTCTGGACCCTTACTGGAGTCGACCGGACGCTGGCCCTCAGCGTCCGGTCACATGACCTCCCAGCGTCCGGTCACACCAGACTTGATCTCCTCGGTCAAATGAACTGACCGGACCCTGCGGCCAGCGTCTGGTCGCACCAGAGCCAGCGTCCGGTCAGTATTTGACCCTCCATTCACTTCCAACTTTCGAACATATGTGAATGAAGTTTGCTCCATAGGATCTTAGGCATTCATAGGAGCTACCTAGAGCTAGTTTTAACAAGTGTGCACCACACCTAACTCACTAGACTCAACTAGGTCAAGCTACCCGTTCATACCCCCCTTAATAGTACGGCCAAAGGAAAAACAAAGTCCTAAACTACTCTAAGTGTCTCTCCAACTCCAATCGACACTTAGAACTAGTTATCCTTAACCTTGTCGTCCATCCTTTGAAAACCGAAACAATTTCCATCATAGGGGCATGACAATCTCGATTGCCCAATCGATCTCCATTACCATGACCTAACTTAATTGCCTCTGCAAAACACACGTTAGTCATAGTAATCTTGTATTGTCATTAATCACCGAAATCCAACTAGGGGCCTAGATGCTTTCACAAGTATCATGTATGACGCTTCTAAAATCTTACCACTTTTCTCATCATGGTTCATGTTTTGGGCAGCCTTCTATAAGGTCGAGATGGAGACTAGAGGGGGGTGAATAGTCATTTCTAAATTTAATCGCAATGGCTAACCGAAACAAATGCGGAATTAAAACAATCGGTCTAGCCAAGACTACACCCCTCTATCGAAGTTCACAACCACCTTATAAAAATCCTAATTAGGCAACAAAGGTGTCGGGCCAGCTAGAGCTCACCTATCCAATTCTAGGAGCAAGGTCACACAAACCTATGCCACTAGTATTTCAAGCAACGAGGAAGCTCCTACACATGCTAGTAAGCAAAAGCACAAAGCCAACTAAGCTCACTAGCAATGCTCAATAATAAGGCAACCAATGCCAAATTAGAGAGCGCAAATACTTAGCTACACAAACTAAGCAATGTTTCTAACAAGATTACACAAACCAAATTAGCCACGCAAGGGATCTACTTCTATGCTACACAAGCAAGAAGGTAACTAGTGAGCTACACAAGCTAACTAATTATAAGAGCAACTACACAAGCACAATGTATATAAAAGTAACCACAAGCTTGTGCAAGGGGATTGCAAACCAACGGGAAGAACAATGTTGACATGGTGATTTTCTCCTGAGGTTCACGTGCTTGCCAACACGCTACGTCCCCGTTATGTCGACCGCTCACTTGGTGGTTCGGTGGCTAATTGGCATCACCCACCAAGCCTACATGTCGGGCACTATAAGAACCTACCCCAAAAGTGAGGGTAGCTCAATGACACGCTCAACTAGAGTTGCTCTTCGCGGCTCCCGCGGGGCGAGCACAATGCCCCTCACAAAGCTCTTCTCTAGAGCACCACACAAGCTTCTTGTGGGCTTCAACGGAGACCACCACCAAGCCATCTAGGAGGTGGCAACCTCCAAGAGTAACAAGCACCACCAGCTTGCAAGACGACCACCTAGTGCCACTCGATGCAACCTCACGATGCAATCGCACTAGAATCGCTCACTCACTCAATCGGATGAATACTATCAAGCTCAAGTGAGTTAGAGGGCTCCCAAGCACTACCACATAAGCCACCAAGGCTCTAGTGTGCTCAGCAACCAGCCCAAGGCCAAGACCCCTTTTATTTATAGCCCCCATGAAAATAGAGCCGTTGTACCTCTTCACTAGGCACAACTCGGGGTGACCAGACGCTCTGGTCAGATCGACCAGATGCACCCTGCCAGCGTTCGGTCAATGGATGCATGCCACATGTCGCCTCCGTTCAACCTTAGTCGCTTGATTTCAACGATCAAGTGATCACCGGACGCAGCATAGTGCCATGACCGGACGCACCTCTGCCGAGTTCGGTCGTTTCTAGAGAGGTTCCATTCACGACCAAACGCGTCAGTTTGATCACGATCGAACGTAGGACCCCAGTGTCTGGTCACTTCCAGTAAGCTCTCAGAGCTGCTCAATTGCGATCGGATGCGTCCGGTTGGTCACGATCGGATGCAGCAGCATCATCCAGTCCTTTCTCCTCTTCTCTGTGCCGCCACGTCAGCGGGACCAGATGCACCCACCCAGCATTCGGTCATGAAGTGACACAGCGTCCGGTCGAAGACCAACGCCTATGCCTTCACTGCTGCCACTAACCGGACGCAAGACCCTAGCATCCGGTCACTGCGTGACCAGCATTCGATGCACTCTGTGAAACCCTATCTTTTCTATACAAGGCGCACTCTACGGGTAGACACTCCGCCGGTGAAGTTTCGAACCCTTTTCTTTACCAAGTTGACCCACATCAACTCCAACTTCTTCTTCTTTATAAATGTGCCAACACCACCAAGTGTACACCACCATGTGTATGTGTGTTAGCATTTTCATAATCATTTTCCAAAGGATTAGCCACTCAACTTGCCACGCCACTCGATCCTAGTGGCGATGCAAAGTTAGATCACTCGAGCGATGCACTAGATGACCGATATGCAAACAAGTTTGCCCCTCTTGATAGTATGGTCATCTATCCTAAATCCAGTCATCAACTTCTCTACACACCTATAACCAGTGAAATGAAATGCCCTAGGTTATACCTTTGCCTTGCGCATTCCATTCCATCTCAAACATTGTTGATGCAACATATGCACCAACCAATCACCAAATGATATGATCTACTTCATATCATCACGTGACCATATTGGTTCATCGATCTTGACTTCACTTGCTTTTCACCGTTGCCTTCGTCCATCGGCACCAAGTCTTGCTCAAGCTTCACCACCACGCGGTCTATCGCTCCAAAGCCTCCAACTTGCCCTTCACGCTTGCAACCGGTCCATCAAGCCAAGTCATGTCTTGATCTTCTCTACCTTGATCACATGACTCAATGTCATGTCTCATGTTCAATAAGCTCCTTCATCATCACATGTATGAGCTTTGCAACATCTTTGAGCCATCATCACTGTCATGGCATATGTTGCTCACACACATATACATGTGGACTAATCACCTGTGTATCTCACATAAACACAATTAGTCCACCTAGGTTGTCACTCAATTACCAAAACTACACAAGGACCTTTCACCTTCTCACTTCTCTCAACAAGTATGGAGTCGTCATGAGCAACCATCTCTTCCTTATTCTCATTACAAACCTGCACATTTGGAAAGACAACACTATAAGTAGAAATGAGAGTGTTAGTTTCAAAAATATCCTCGCATGACTTGCATTCTAACTCTCTATTTTTCTTTGTTGTATCCCTCACACTCGCATTGTTGATACTCTCAACATCACAGTGGGTGGAATCACACAACTCACTTTTGTTTTAATTCTCTCTCAATTTGGCTATGTGGCTCTCATTCTCACATGTGTTTTGATGCACAATCACTTCAACATCTTGTGAAGCAACATATGCATACGTATCGTCGTCCATGGCCATCACTTGATCTTCCTCATCGAATATTGGGGGATGGTCATAATCCACCACATCTTTTCCTTCATGAGCCTGCATCACACAAGGAACAAGACTAGAAGAAGGTATTATCGTGTTATTAGTAAATAATTCCTCACATGATTTGTCTTCTTTTTCGATCAATTTTTATGTATCTCTCTCACATAGAATTTTATGGCTCTCCTCACATATGGTGGAATCTCTCATCTTTTTATTTTGAACTCTCACACTCAATTTTGGTTTGTGGCACTCCTTCTCACATCGATTTTGTTGTCTACTATGGACAAAGAGACCACCATGAGAGTTGATCAGCCTATGTTGTTGTGGCGCCCGACCACCTGCTGTAGGAAGATGTTCATTGAACATCCTCTCCATGGTGTGCAATAGTGAGTTTTTAAATTGACGTAACTCAGCTTGTGATATCGGTGGTTCTTCTTTTCCATGTCGACCACCATGAACACTCAAATTAGATCCTGCCATGTTAGCACTTAAGCAAGAAAAGTGGAATAGGTAAATTTATGGAATCACACAACCTCACCTCTTACTTACCAATGCTCTTGCTTGTTCTCAAGGACAGTGAGTGTGCTAGTGTAGCAGTTCAACGGAAGTGATTGAGAGGTCGCAAGGATTACGAGTCGAACATCCTGGTTTCAGATTTATGTGGAGCTATAGGTGGCTAATCAAGAGAACCTACGGTACTGCAAACCAAGTGGTTTGATGTCTTCAAAAGATAAGAAGTTGCTGCTATTGAGATTACCACCAACTTGAATATGTAAACTGAAATTTGCAACAAAGTAAACCATAACACAACCCCCTACAACTTCTTTTCTCTTCTCTTTTTTTATTCTATTCTTTCTTTTTTCTGACTTCTTTTTTTCTCTAATTTTTTTATACTAATAGAGACGCGGATAACAAATGAAACACAGCACAAAATATATGAAGATGGTGACTAGCAACTTGATGAACAAAGCAACACAAAGGTAGCAGTACCACCAAAAGGGTATAGGGTTTTTTGTGGCTTTTTTAGTGGACTTTAGGAGATGAACAAAAATAGTAACAAATGATGGATAAATCAAAGGTAAATATGTGGATGATGGTGAGACCTACTGTGACAACGAAAGCTCTAATACTAGTTGATAAGGAACCTCCTTAGGGTGGGGGGTGGCCTGATCTTCACGATAGTAGGTCACGAATCAAACATAACTTGCTGCAAACAGCGGGATAACTAGTTTTATACCTGACAAAGGTTGGATGTGACCAAGCGATGGGGAGAGAGGCACCGAAACCGCGAAGACTTCGACTTGATCTCCGAACGACCACAGAACCACAATCCAGAACTAATCCACACAAAACGGTGCAGCCATAATGGAAACCATAGAGTACGAACTAGGGGAACCCAGAGGGATCTCTTCACATGTCCAAGAAGAACAAGGAAGAACAAAGGTTTGTGTAAGGCACTCAGCAGCTCGGCTGCAATATGAGGGGTTTATCAATTCATCAAAAAGTTTTCTAATAGCATAGAGGTAGGGGATATTTATACTAGGAATAACCCTCCTAGTTGGGTGTGAAAACAAAATGGAGTTTCTGAAGATAGGCTATGTGAAAGGTCACCACGAGATGGATTTCCGAAGTGGTCTCGCCTAACTGTTGGTCTCTAGAGCAGCGTCCACTAATCTGGCCATAACTCCTTATTGGGAAGTCCAAATGACGAACCGTTTGTTGGGTGTGAAAGTAGACTCGAAGAGCTTTCCAGCCATATGCAGCATGCACCATGAAACTTTGTAGATTGGTACAGTTTTGCATGGGAAGTTGTACCAAATTCTGCCCCTGGCAGACTATTGACCTTCTGCGTCAACTTTTCCTGGGTCCGGTTGTCCGTCCGTGTTACTTGTCATCCGCATTACTTTTCCCTAGGTCCGGTCGTCCGTCCGTGTTACTTTTCTGATGGAGCTATTTTGTAGCACTGTGTCTTGATCCTTCGGCCATGTGCCTTCCACGTCTTCATGTATAAACCTAAGTATCATCAAGATATGACATTTATATAGTATAATATTCTCAGAAGTGTTAAAATTACAATCAGTTGGGAATGAACTCACCTGCTCATGTAGTTTCATGGCACGGCTTGTTGTAAGTGGCCCTTGATTGTATCTTTTGGACTTGAGCTAGTGTGCACGGTTGGGATGTCCTCATCATGAAAGATCATTATTTCGTGAAACAACTGTCATGTAAGTTCAAACTTAGGACTAGAAGACTAATTTTGCACCATTATATGAATTGTTTCTGCCATATGACTTACAAAATTCCTTTTGTTCTATGGACAAATAAAGAAATTGTAAGTTAATATGAGATAACTCAAAAGACAACTTGATGTACTCCCTCCGTCCAGAAAAAAATGTAATTTTAGCACAGTATCATTGTTTAGTATCTTAAGTTCGATCAATTATAGATAAAAAAAGTATCAACATTTATGATATCAAATAAATATCATTAGATTAATTACGAAATGTATTTTCATAATAAATTATTTTGGAGCCGTAAATATGAATAGTATTTACTAGAAATTTGGTCAAACATGAACTAATTTTACCAGCACATAACCTATAATTTCATTTTTTTTTGGACGGAGGGAGTACATGTTATCTAAAATAAATCAACTCAAGATTATGTGGCACTACATGGCCTATAAGATAATATCAATTTATTACTTTTCGTTATGTGATGCGATGCGTCAGACCTGAGGTTCTTTTGTCGTCCAAAGCAAATCTCTAGCTCGTCGTTCGAAACTCCAAAGTAAGTAGTATGTTAGATTACAACACTGTTTGGAGATAGTAATATATAGTTTTTCTCGAGCAAAAATTTAGCTCTGTCACACCGAATATTTGAACACATATATGAAATATTAAATATAGACTAATTACGAAACTAAATATATAGATTTAGACTAATTTGTGAGACGAATTTTTTAAGTCTAATTAGTCCATGATTTGACAATATGGTGCTACGGTAAATATGTACTAATGACAGATTAATTAGGCTTAATAAATTTATCTCGTGGATTACTAAGGACTTCTATAATTTATTTTTTTATTATTATTCAAATATTCGATATGACACCCCTCTATAACATCTGATATGACACTCTAAACTTTAGTCCCTAAATTTAAACACCCCCTCACATGATACACTGTGGATGTTCTGCAAACTAGGGTGCCTATCGGGAGTGTTGCATGGTGTACAAATCAAGGAAAGACGAAAAAAAGGACATGACGAAGGAGGGCCCACGTGTCGACATGGCAGGGTAGATGGTGGCTCAGTGCCTCAGTGTATCTATTGCGTGCCCTTCAAATTAATCTAGACCATTAAATGATCATAAAGTCTAACAGTGCTGCAGATTCATAGCTGGCCACTGGAGAGGCATGCATAAGGGCGGTTCAAGCCCATATGTCTTTTTTTTAGGCAACAAGCCCATATGTCATTGGGTGGAAGAAATGCATGATGGAAGAAAAGGTCCTGTTGTATCCGTTAGTGGCTCTCTGAAATAATCGTGGCTATTAGTATGTTTTGTATCCGTTAGTGGCTCTCTGAAATAATCGTGGCTATTAGTATGTTTATAAAATCGGTAATGCTCTCGTGAGCGCATCCAAACGGATGGACGCAGTTCCCGCACTCGCTACCAGGCCAGGCTCCCGTCCGCGCCCCTTAAAAAAAATCTCTCTACTGCGCTTCGCCTCCACCGCGCCGCCCACCTTCCCCACTCCGCGCACCACTGCGCCGCTCGCCTGCAGCATAGCATCCGCTCACTGTGGCTAGGAGAGGTGTCGTCGCTTGAACTGCAGAATCCGCCCGCTGCGTGTGGCCAGGTGGCCAGGAGAGGTGCCGTCGCTGGTCAAGCCCAGGCTAGGCACAGGCGTAATTGGCGCTACCAGGCCCCGCCACCATCCTCGGCTGCCGGCTGCCTAGAAGCGGTCATTCCCCGCTCTGATCTACATCGTAAGGAAGAAAGGGTGAAAAACGCATGTTGCAAGTGTATGTTTCAAGTGTTTTAGATGTTTCAGAGGAATGTTGCAAGTGTTTCATATGGAGCAAAAGTAGATCGGTATGTTGCGTATGTTGCAATGTCTATACACCTATGTTGCAAGAGTCTGTTCCAAATGTTGCAAGTGTGTTATTGCATATGTTTCACATATATGTTTGCAAATGTTTTATCTGGATGTTGCATATGTTTTGCAATGGCTTTTCAAGTGTGTTCAGGTGTTTTTGTCAGTGTTTCAGACGCATGTTTTAAGTGTTTCATCTATCTTCAGACACATGTTGCAAATGTTTTATCTGAATATTTTAAAAGTAGATCGAGTGTTGCAAATGTTGCAAGGGTGCTGGTTTCCTCTCCTCTGCCTCCCCTCCCTTCCCTTCCCTTCCCTCCATCTCGTCACGGTAGTTCAAGCTTCGGCGAAGAAACAAAGGGTTGTAGATAGCCTCACGTGTGAGCGAGCGGCGTGGGTGGGGCGAGTCATCCGGGTAGCGCGGAACCGAGCGGGGCATAAGGCACGGAGTAGGAGCGGGAAACGGAGAGCAGCCACGGACGTTCATACGCGAGTGTCCGTCCAGACGTTCGGGCGCTAGGACTACCGTTATAAAATCCAACGGTGTTGTCAGAGTCTTAACCGTCCATGGGAGAGATGCAAAGAGCAACTCAGGCCCACTAATCATTGGGTGGAAGGAACCACATATATGAAAGAAACGCTCTCACTTTTAATTATATAAGTAAACTTACTCGTGCACTACATCAAGATATTAGGGTTGGTGCGTGGTGGACGACATATGGCTAGGAGATTCATCCAACAATCATGTCATGTATTTCAATTCATTAGAGAATCGACTATTTACTGTTCCTAGATGCCCTGCTCTCTAACTCATATGGCTACGGGAGGTTTAGAGATTTATCAACGATCATGTCATGTATTTCCAATTTGTTTCGAGGTGGGGTTCCGCACCATGACTAAACACTATACTCTAACTCGTATAGGTGCGTGACAGTGGTGGACCATGAAAATGCTTCGTATTCCAATTCATTTTCGAATCAGGCTTTGGACCGTGCCTGAACACGCCCGTGCCTGAACACGCTACTGACTCGTATACAAAGATTGGGTCCATTCACCACCGGAGACGCGCTCTTTGCCGAGTGCCTGGGGCACTCGGCAAAGAGCAAACGGCAAAGCCGCATCCGGCGAAGGGTTCTTTGCCGAGTGCCGTTTGTCGGGCACTCGGCAAAGAAAATTGGTCGTCAGCCGTTGACGGCGTCTTTGTGCCGAGTGCCAGGACGGCACTCGGCAAAGAAAATTGGTCGTCAGCCGTTGACGGCGTCTTTGCCAAGTGTCGAGTCAGGAAGGCACTCGGCAAAGCTTTTCCCTTTTTTTTTGAAAAATCCTTTGCCGAGTGTCTTCCTAACCCGGCACTCGGCAAAGAAATTTTTTTTAAAAAAATTCTTTGCCGAGTGCCTTCCTGACCCGGCACTCGGCGAAGAAAAAAATATTTTTTTTTGAAAAATCCTTTGCCGAGTGCCTAGCTGAGACGGCACACGGCAAAGAAAAAATATTTTTTTTGGAAAATTCTTTGCCGAGTGCCAGATTCCTGGCACTCGGCAAAGCTGGGAAACACATGGTAGTGTACATAGCTTTGCCGAGTGCCAAGGTACTAGCACTCGGCAAAGAGACCTGGTAACGCAAAGAGACCTGGTAGTGCCAGGGTTCACCACATGTCACAGTAATTTCATCCATTATTCGACAGGATTCCACATCATTCAACAAGTAGTTCAAATCCATCACCACATGTCACAATAACACATGCATGACAACAACATTGTCTCGGACAGAAATCCATTGCGAAGAGAACAAGACATGAAACTACAAGCGCTACTCACTGAAGCGGCCCTTGATGTGGCCATCCTGCTGACGACGGGGAAGAAAATATCTGCTGGTTCGGAGTGCCCTGAGCTGGGTTGTTCGAACCCGCCGACTGAGACCACACACAGGAGAAGAGATTGCATGAGACAAGATTAGTTGAATAGCGATTGTAGCAATTCCTTGCATGTGTGACATTACTCACTAGAGTAGCGAAGTGAGGAGGCTGAGGTGGACCCATTAACCCAGGAGGCATAGCAGCACCCATCGTAGTTTGCATCCAGGCAATAATGTCCGCCAACCTTTTCTCCTAGGTGAGTTTGTCGGCCTCCCACGCGGCCCATTCGGCCGCCAACCCCAGCTCCAGCTCCTGGGCCCTCCTGTTTGCTTCTTCCACCTGGGCCTACAAATTGTTGCAAAGCTAATGTTACAATAATGCAAAGGAAATAGAGTTGTGTAAAGATCAATGTACGACGAGTAAAACATGAATAACCTGGAGTGTGTCGACCCGGTGCTGTGAAATGCTCGGCCATGAGCGTATCGTCGGGAGTGAGGAGGCGGTCATGCTCTGTGCTCGGATCTGGGAGAGAGTGGGAGTAGAGGCCGTGTCGATCACGCTGTCGCCAATCCAGTAGCGGCCATGCTTCTTGCCTTGTCCAATCCTCATGACGGTGTTTGCATCAATGTTGTCGGTCCGTGGATCGTAGTCCGGCCCATGGATCGACCTTGCCGCCGCCGTGTACTCCGTGATTTTCTTATAGGCGCTCGAGTTTGTGTACGCCTTGGCCGGGTCGTCCAGGTTGAAGGAGACGTCGGACGACGCCTTGCCCTTGTGTGCCATGGCAAATGCGGTGAAGTTGGAGCACTCTTGGCCTTGATGTGCCGCCGACTGCAAGAACGAAAACAAGATGATTAGAATTCTTTGCCGAGTTCAACAAAAGCAAGAAGAATAGAAACATGACCACGTACCCATGCTCGGGCATATCCAGAGAGGTTGCGGTTGCCTTGATGGTGTGATACACCTATCATGAACAAACGCCGCTGCCGGGCAGCCGCGTGCTGAGCGGCCCACTCCGCGCTTAACCACCTATCCACCATCTTCACCTAAGCCACGGGGCACCCGTTGCACCACCAAGGAATCACCTACACGTCATCAAGTAGTTGACATATTAGAAAAACAAGTGATTCGTACTTAATCTCAAAAGGAACCAATTTTAATGTTCTTTAGCTACCTCAAGGAACTGGGGTTTGGTCAGCGTCAAGTCTTGTTCTCGGATGTCCTTCTTGGTGACCTTCTGTCCGAGCTTCGTCCCATAGTAATCTATGATGGCCTGGAGTCGTGCCTCATGATGGACATCGACGACGCGTTTCCTGCAAGCTCGCTTAGCCACTGCCTCCGTCGTGCCCTTGAATCCATCGTCAAGTTTGAAGTACTCCTGCATATACAGACACGATGTATGCATTAGTTATTTCAAGTAGAGTCCAATGAGTGCATTGTATTGAGCCATGTAGTGCGAGGAAGACTTACCCAAAACTCCCGAATGACGAGCGCAGCCACGGTGCCTGCTTCCACGTGGGGGGCGGACTCATAGTGGGCAAACGTGAAGGCGGGCTCGAGGTTCCCGACATGCATGACCATGCCAGGGAAGTGTCTCCTGCATAGGAGACCTAGGATGCCATTGACATGGCGGGAGGCAGTGTTCCCCGACACAATCTCCCACCCCCTGCAGAAGTGATTAAGAAAACATATTAGTCTCTATTTCGATATCGAACATAGCATATGAAGTAAAAGCGATAACATGCAAAGGCACTTACCTTTGCCCCTCTGGGCAAATCACTGGGCGTAGACGAGTATGCGGTCGGTCAGGGAGGGTGGAAGGTCCTTGCAAGTAGACACCTAACGAACTAGAGGAAGCGGTAGCTCCCGTCTCGCCCCCGTCCTCATCCTCGTCCTCGTCCGCCTCCTCCTAGACCAGCGTCTCCTCCTCCTCGCCCGCCTCCTACTGCACCTACTCCTCCTCCTCCTCCTCCTACTGCTGCTGCTGCTGGACCACGGGCGTGGTCCTCCTAGTCATGGTCCTCATGCTCCTCCGCCTCGTCGAAGACGTCCCCTGCTCCTCCTCGCCCCCTCCGCTGGAGGCTCCTACACCAGAGGATCCATGGTAGAACAAGCTCAGGTTCCTCTGCCGGCTGCCTGGCATTTTTGTTCAGTCACCTGCAACTAAAAAGAAGAAAGAAGTAATTAGAAATAGATGCAAAATAAACAAAACAAAACAAAATTACAAAATTACAAAGTATTACATGTATGTTACAAATAATCTTCATGATCGGGATTAGCTGGATCGTAAGTCTCATCATCACTATCAACCATATCGAAATAATCAACACTATCCGATGGAGGAATGTTGTCATCATTGTCATTGCCTACATGTAATCGCTCAAGCATTTGTAAGTCCTTTGCATTTCGCACTTCATCTCCATCGTCATCATCATCAACCATTACATTGTCTACATCCATTCCTATCTCGCCGGTTAAGTCTATCTCAAACCTCCCTTGTAGCCCATCTTCTTGATAGAACTCTTTGTCATACGTGCTTGGGTTGAAGTTGTAATCTTCATCGTTTGGGACAGGTAGTCGGCCGTGTGGCGAGACCTTATGCACAACAAACCAACCACTAAGATCCGGTCTAGTCTTGCAAGCATATGACGTATAATAAACCTGTGTGGCCTGTTGCGCCACAATGTACACATCGTCTCTTGGATAGATAGAATCCTGTCGAATTTCGACTAGACCAAGATGAGGGGTCTTCCTCGTTACTCCTGGATCAAACCAATGGCATCTAAATACGACAGGATAAAGATTTGTGCTACCACAGAATGAAAGTTCGTATATTTCTTCAATTCTTCCATAATAGTCTACACCATCAGTGTTGGGCGTAAAAACCCCGCTATTTGTGGATCTTCGATTGGGCCGCCTCCGCTCGTAGCTTCCTGTGTGAAATCGATATCCATTCACGTCGTAGGCGTCCGATGACTTGACCCTTTGGTCACAGCCATTGGCAACCTGTCTCAACTCAGCACTGATAGACGCATCGGTTCGGGCCTGCAAGCTCAAGCAGGATACATCGTTATATTAATTGGACGTACGAGCAACAACAAATCGGGGCTAAATTGGACAGTACCTTGGTTTTGAACCAGGAAATAAAATCGGGGCTCCCTTGTCCCGCACCCTTGGAAAGAAGGGTATCACATTCCGGTGGGGTTGGTTCCCTTGAATGGGGCCAGTATTCATGAATGAATTCCCTGTAACGACAAACAAGGGGGTTGGATGTAGAATAGTGCGGGATTATTGAAACAAGTCCGTTGAGAACTTACGCAATATTTGGGTCCACCTCTTCAAGGTTGGTCAGCACATATAACATGATTTTGTGCCACTCCACATTTATTAGGGGCTTATTGGTCGATGCACCTGCTCTTCCAAGTTGCCCTCGGAAAAGGCTGAGGCTCGAGGCATTTTTGTCAGCATTGTAACGAGGAGGTGGATTATGCACACTTGGAAGGTTGTCAGAATAATACAATGTTGTGAAGTTTGACACCTCCTCCATAGTGAATGCACTTGCAATGGAAGCCTCAATTTTGCCTTTGTTTTTACACTTTTTCCAAAGTGTCTTTAGGCATCTCTCGATTGGATAGCACCAATGGGCCTGCACGGGCCCCCCCCATTCGTGCCTCATACGGGAGGTGCAATATCAGATGCTGCATCGGATTGAAGAAGCCGGGTGGAAAGATTTTCTCCAACTTGCAAAGCAAGACAGGTGCCACTTTTTCCAAGTCAGCAATCACGGTCCGAGATAACTCCTTGGCACAGAGCTAGCGGAAGAAGTAGCTCAACTCTGCCAGCACTGTCCATATGTGCTTAGGGACAAAGCCTCGAACCATCGTCGAAAGAAGCCGCTCAATCCATATGTGGTAGTCGTGACTCTTCATCCCATTCACTCGGAGAGTAGTTAAGTTCACTCCCCTCCTCAGATTCGCTGCATACCCATCAGGGAACATTAATGTCTGGATCCATTAGAGTACTTCCCTCCTTTGTCTGGGTGTCAAGATGAAATCTGCCTTAGGCCTTTTCCATGTCTTGCCGCCTCCAGGAGCACGCGTCTCTTGATGTGGTCTATCACACAACTCTACCAGGTCCACTCTAGCCTTAGGGTTGTCCTTTGACTTTTCAGTTTCCATGATTGTTCCCTAGAGTGCCTCGGCGACATTCTTTTCTGTGTGCATGACATCAATATAATGTGGCATAAGAAGGTCATCAAAATAGGGGAGCCTCGTCAAGCCCAACTTATGAGTCCACATGTGTTCCTCGCTGTATCCCACGAAGCCATCACCTTCTTGATTCTCCACAAGAGCATCTATCTGAGCATGAACCTCGGCACCAGTCATCATCTGTGGTGTAGGTTCTGTCACTACGACACCTTTTGTAAAGTTCTTGGTGTCTTGCCTGAATGGATGCTCGGGAGGGAGGAATTGACGATGTTTATCGAATGATGAATACTTGCCACCCTTCTTGAGCCAGATGAACCTCAGACGATCCTTGCATAATGGACATGGGAACTTCCCGTGGACACACCAACCGGAGAATATCCCATACGCTAGGAAGTCATGCATGGAGTACTGGTACCAAACGTGCATTTTGAAGGGTGTCTTTGTAGCTCTGTCATATGTCCATACCCCATCCTCCCAAGCACTGACCAATTCATCAATCAGAGGCTCCATGAAGACACCCATCTTCTTCCCCGGGTGTCCAGGAATTATCAATGACAAGAATACGTTTTGACGTTCAAAGGCGACGCCGGGGGGGAGATTGAGGGGGATGACGAACACGGGCCAACATGTGTAGGGGGCAGCCATCAAACCATAAGGATTGAACCCATCTATTGCCAGCACAACACGTACATTATGAGGCTCTGATGCTTTCTCATGATGAATGCCATCAAAGTGGTTCCATGCTTCACCATCAGATGGATGTACCATCTTGTCAGGATTGTATCGTGTGCCCTGTTTGTGCCACGTCATCTGCTTAGCGGATTCCTCGCTCATGTATAGCCGTTGGATCCTCGGCACTAATGGGAGGTACCATAAGATTTTCATCGGAACAGTAAGCTGCTTCTTGTGGCCATCCCCAGAGTCTACCTCTAGGTACCTGGAGGATTTGCATTTCATATAGTACTTTTCATGCTCATGTTCTTTCCTAAAGAGGACACACCCATTCGGACAAGCATGTATCTTCTCGTAAGGCATCTTGAGTCCATCAAGGAGTTTCTGGCACTCGTACAGGCTCTTTGGCAGAACATGGCCCTCTGGAAGCATGCTAGCAATCAAGGCCAACATACCATCGAAGTGTTGTCGACCCATGTTGATCTCGGCCTTGAACCCCATCATGCGTCCAATGGCATCAAGTTGACAAACCGTTGTCCGATCATGAAGGGGTTTCTGTGCCGAAGACATCATGTCATAGAACGCCTTTGCGGATGCCTCCGTCTCCTCCGCACATCCATCAGGGATCTGTGCTTGTTGATAGTCATCTAACATGTGTGCAACCCTACCATCATCATCAACATGCTCGAGGCGTGGTTTCACCACTTCCTCTCTCATCCGATGGGCTTCACCATGGTGGATCCACCGGGTATAGTCCGACATAAAGCCATGCTTCTAAAGATGTATACCCATGTTGTCCTTCTTTTGCCATTTTCTGTTTGCACACATGCTGCAGGGACACTTCATTAGATGCGCTCTATTCGCACCCCTGCCAAATGCATGGTCCAAGAAAGCCTTGGTCTTCTGCCCCCATTCAGTGCTGAAATCACTCTGACTTCTATATCCCGTGTACATCCACTCATGGTCATCCATCCTCTAAAATAGATGTCAACGAGTAATGTAACCATCAACTGCATCTACGTGGTGTTCCTACTATCTAATAGGTGAGGATATGTCCTAATCCCACCCGCGGATGCATAGACGAGGTTAGTTTCCATGGTCTACTCTGAGCCAAGATAGAATTTCGGCAGCACCTCCCCGCTGTTCTCTAGATACATGTCCTGGTAGGGAGAGTGTGTATCCGGAGAACAACACGGAGGTGATGCCAAAACTCTGTCTCGGATTGGAGCAGACCATGGAAACTAACCTCGTCTACACATCCGCGGGCTGTCCAGAAAACGTGGACAATCCAAAACAGATACGGTTATACATATGCAAAGATCTGCATACTTCCAACCGTATCTCTTTCGGACAGGAGACGCCTAACTGGGTTACACCGATCTACGACAACGATAAGGAAGAGAGGTTATTTATACCTAGGGTGGCGGTAGAGTCAGGCTAGCGGGGCAGTGGCGAGTTGGTGCAGTGGCGAAGCGAGGCTATGCAGGTAGGAACGCAACACCGACAAAGACGATCGGGGTCGCCTAGGTACTACGGGTCCCCTTCGACAGGTCCTGCTCTGCAAAACAAGAAACACAACACTATAAGTTAAAAATTTCGGCAGAACCTCCCCTGTACAGGGAGGTTTCCAAAACCTACAAAAAATAACGGCACGAAGGCCGACATTCACAAGGGCACGAAGGCCGACATTCACGACATTCACAATGGCATGAAGGCCGACATTCACGGCACGAAGGCCGACATTCATAAGGGCATGAAGGCCGACATTCACGACATTCACAACGGCACGAAGGCCGACATTCACGGCACGAAGGCCGACATTCACAAAGGGATGGTGCATATACCTTGGGTGGTGGCAGGACATGCACGCGCAGAAGAAGACACCGAGAACTCCTCCTCCTTCCTCCTCCTTCTCCTTCTCTTCCCCTTCCTCCTTCTTCCTCCTTCCTCCACTCCTTCTTCCCCTTCTTCTCTTCTTTTCCTCTTCTCCTTCTCTTCCCCTTCCTCCTTCTCCTCTTCTCCTTCCTCCTACTTCACCTCTGCCTCCTCCCCTCCAAGAACCAACGGCGAGGGGGGGGGGCGGGCTGGGCGTGGCCCCCACGGGGAGGGGAGGTGAAGGCGGCCCTCCCTCTCCTTCTTTGGCGGCAGTGGGCCGCCGGCGTTCAGCAGCGTCGGCGGCGGCGCGGGTGGGGCACGGAGGGGAGGGGAGGGGAGGAGAGGCTGGCACACGGGTGGGGCGGGCAGGCCGAAGTGGCGGGGTCGGTGGCCGTCGGCACGGCGCGGGCCCGCAGCAGCGAGCGGCGGGGCTGGGGGCGGGCGCGGGCGACGGTGCTGGGGGGCGCAGGGCGGGGACGTGGCGCGGGGATGGGGGCGCGGGTCTCGCCGGCGGGGGCGGGGCTCGCTGGCGGGGGGGCAGGCGGGCGGCGGCGGCGGTGGGCCACAGAGACGGGTGCGGGGGCGCACACGCGCGTGTGGCCGATGGGGCTTCGGGGTGGGCCTGCCGAAGAAAATTCCCTTTCCTTTGCCGAGTGCCCGTGAACTGGCACTCGGCAAAGGATTTTTAATTTTTTTTTTCAAATATCTTTGCCGAGTGCCGTAAATATGGCGCTCGGCAAAGAGTTTTCTTTTTTTTTAAAAAAAAGAAACAACCGTACTTAAAAGAAAAAAAACTTACCTTTTTGCCGAGTGCCGCAGATCTGGCACTCGGCAAAGCTCAGATTAAAAAAAATCTGAAATCGTCCGTGTTTTTTAAAAAAAACTTTCACCTTTGCCGAGTGCCCCCCGTTAGGCACTCGGCAAAGAGTCTTTGCCGAGTGCCAGAGTTGGGCACTCGGCAAAGCATAATTTTTTTTTGTTTTTGCCTCCAAACTTTTTCTCCAGCCCTTACACATTAAGTTGAAGTACATCCTCAAATTTGGCACATTTCTCGATCTTTTTGCTATATATCCTTAATTTATTTCATTTAATTGCATTTTTCTGGGAAATGTAAGTTTGAACTACAGTTGCATCGAATCATGGAATTCGATGAGTGGAAAAATGATATTCGCGTTACTTATTGTATTTTGAGGCCGTTTCCAGGAGCACGCCCGAAGTTTCAAACATCTCACGCACGAAACATGGCGACAAAATTGTGGGTGAAGTGTTTTTTAATTGTATAAAATGCAAACGAAGTTCAAAAATCATGAAACTTGGTGACGCGTCTTTACATCACATGTGGAGGCTATGGTAAAAATTTGAGAACATTTCGCGCATGTTGTCACGTAGGATGGTTAGAAACCTAGACATCTCACGTGACAACGTGCGCGAAATGTTCTCAAATTTTTACCATAGCCTCCACATGTGATGTAAAGACGCGTCACCAAGTTTCATGATTTTCGAACTTCGTTTGCATTTTATATAATTAAAAAACACTTCACCCGCAATTTTGTCGCCATGTTTCATGCGTGAGATGTTTGAAACTTCGGGTGTGCTCCTGGAAACGGCCTCAAAATACAATAAGTAACGCGAATATCATTTTTCCACTCGTCGAATTCCATGATTCGATGCACTTGCAGTTCAAACTTACATTTCCCGGAAAAATGCAATTAAATGAAATAAATTAAGGATATATAGCAAAAAGATCGAGAAATGTGTCAAATTTCAGGATGTACTTCAACTTAATGTGTAAGGGTTGAAGAAAAAGTTTGGAGGCAAAAAACAAAAAAAAATTATGCTTTGCCGAGTGCCCAACTCTGGCACTCGGCAAAGGTGACGGCAAGTACCCCCGTCAACTCTTTTTCGAGGGCCGTCCTTTGCCGAGTGCCGGGCACTCTGCAAAGAGGCTCTTTGCCGAGCGCTGGTCTTCGCCGAGTGCTGAGCACTCGGCAAAGGGAGCTTTGCCGAGTGCCGGTCTTCACCGAGTTCCTGGCACTCGACAAAGAGCTCTTTGCCGAGTGCCCGACATTTAGCACTCGGCAAAGCCGGCGACACTCGGCAAAGCCAAACTCTCCCGTAGTGATTAGATCCTAGCATGGTTGTGAGCGATAAAATGACTAAGAAACGCTTCATTCTTTTTTTTTTGAAAAGAAGAAACGCTTCATTCTTTCTATTATTATGGATAGACACTAATGGAATAGAGAAATAATATCTTTTTGGGGCCGAATATAATGAAGAAATTATGGTCCTGCCTTCAAAACTGGGCCTCAACCCATCAGTTGATGGAGTTCGTTGGGTTACACAACCCAACAGATTTACAAAGGAAATGAAAATATGGCCTTGTTGCATATTCAAAGCAGCCCATGATCACATCTTGTTAACACATTGCGAGGCCCATTTAAACTACTACGTTTTACTGCGTGAAAAGATTTGTCATTCAAAGCACAAAAGTGAAGAATAAATAAAGGGAATAAATTACACCTCTTGTTTCGAATTAACACTTAGTCAAACTAGGCATTGACCCATGCATTGCTATGGACTCATAGATTTGAACAAAATAATATAATGCAATACATTAGATAAATAAATTAAGGTCGATACATGCCACGTGGACCAAAAAATTCTAAGGACCAAAAAAATTTAAAGTAACATCCAGTGGATCAACATCAAGTTTCCGAAATATGTTCTAATGTAACTGGCCGATATATGTTAGCAAAGCTACATCATCATAGTTTGGTAGGCATAATTTTTTTCAGACAAGAAACTCCAATAAGTACAACTTGTAGCTTTCTTCATGAAATGCAAGAGCCTTGTAAAAAAAGAAATTTTAGTAGAAAATCATGTTTTAAAGCTCAGAAACAAATAACCAATCAGACGATAGTAATATTTATTAAACCTAAATTGTAATAATCTGAAAAAAATCAACCTAATATCATTTTGTATTTTAACACTATCACTGTCAAACTGATTGGAATAGCTACATCCTCCCTCAAATATTCCTTTTTTTTTTATCGGATGGGCATATCATGTATGCAACTATGAAATGTAGTTATCTTTGAAAAGTCGCTTTATTAGCCAGCTTTTGGTAGGGCCTCAGCCAAGAAGACAAAACTAAAGCCCCTCAAGAAATCCGGCTAAAGAGGACATAAGTTAGAATAGTTTGATGTAACATAGAAGTTAAAATGTAGGGTGCCTCATTTAGTACACTACACCTCATAAAACTTATGTCATCTCATGAAACTTTTATCATCTCTCTTCATGCATATTATGCAATGTCAACTTATTTAATGCCCATGAAATTTCAATAAAACCTCCATTAAAATTGGCCTTATTTTGTTACCTCCACCACAATCAAAGTTCCAAAGAAAACTAGCCAACATTTATAATATTAAAGGAGTAACACAACGAAAAGACAGACCTGCTATAAGATCAGCCACAACGTCGTCGGTGCCAAAGAAAAGATTCTCGTGCCAGTTACGTCGATGCCAACAACCAATTCAGAGATGCAATGTTTGCATCGACACTGGTAGTACAAGTAGAACCCAATGAGCCAGAGCATTATCTTCCTTTCTCAAGTGTTGCTGCTGTGCACAAAGATTTGTTTAATTGTCTAGGCTGCTCAGCATCGAGGCAACAGGCAAGAACTTTACTCGAGTAGAAGTTTTTGTAACTCAGCATTGCTCCGGTTCGACCCCGGTGCTCAAACTCTCTCTTCTTTCAGCAACGATTTTTTCTCAAGTTGTGGGTAGTCTAAGCCCCATATTATTTGCCTGCGTACTTGATTCATGAACAAAGCTTTGTTAACGCATGTAATTGCGACAACAAAATTTCAGTAACAAGAATCTTGCATCATATTGTAGGCAGCTTCTAATAAAGATTGACTTTCACGTGCTGGGCAAACAGAACGCAATCGCTACAGACTTCTGTAACTTGTAGTTATTTAGGAAGGACGAGTGAAATGTTTACAATGTGTCGGCTAAACTATTGAATCACCATCCAGTTCGCCATGGATGGCTGGCTTTCGTCGCCATCATTCATCTACTGAAATAAGATAGGTCTAAGGAGAGAAAGATACGTTAATCAGCCAGCTGAAAAAGGCTTCGAGCAGGGATTACAATTCTCCTTCTGGTCCAGAGAGCAAGGACATGATACCAAACAGCAGGAAGAGCACTCCGCTTGACAGTTCAACCTACAACAAGACAAGCATCGAATTAGATGTGGGACATTTTACAGGAGTATGAAAAATGAATGAGTTTAGTTCCAACCATCTTCTCAGATATCTGGGAGGCCAGGCTCTTTCCACCAAGAACAGCAGCAGTGGTGCAGAGTGCTTGCGCTCTAAGCACAGAAAGAAGTTTTTTATCAGGGAACACACAATAAGCCATTTAAATAGAGCAGTCAGGCCAGTAAAAGAAGCAGCTCGTACATGATTCCACCCAGGACAACACCAAATGGGTTTTCATCAGCAGCCAAGCCAATAGTAGCAATCTGACAAGAGGTTCATCAATGTAGCGAAAACATTATCCATTTATGACTCAAAAGGTGATTTGCAGAGCTAGAAGATAAATAGTACTTCTATACAACTCACCTGGCTCTTGTCACCCCACTCACCAAAGAATGTAATAGAAAATGCCTACAGCATACAAATTAAAAGAAATGTTAACATTCAGATAAAACACAGGAATGGTACCTTTGCCAACAATTTCTTGCATATTATAAGAAGTTGCTACCTTTATAAAAATTGGTGAGAAGAACTGCATGAGAAATGGTCTTTGCTGTTTCTTCGTATCATCATTTGCCTATATTAAAAAAAGGTTGAGTTACAAATCCAAATAAGAATAAAATTCGTATTAATTTATAGTTACAACACCAAAATAACAAGGAAATTGCCCCCAATAAGCAAAGCTTTCATAACTTCCCAGTCTAAAATATGTCTTCTCTACACAAGCAATAGAAAACAAAAGACATATGTGCAGATGAGCTATCAGAAATTGCTTAATTCATTTATTTTTCTTTTTCTTTGTCAATTTTAGATGAAAAAAGATGCCATCTTCCACAGTCTACCTAAGAAGTTAGAAAAACTAGAAAACCTATAGGCTGATGCCAAAGGTTCCATAAAAAGGACACATATTTGGACTGTGCTTCAACTATATCAACTGTACTTGAACTGTTAGATAGTCATAACTGATGATTGATAACATCATATAGTTCCCACCACTGTTCCAAAACTGTAAATGAATAAAAATAGGACTACTCAGATGAAATTTTTGAGAATACAAAGAACGAAAGAAACCATAAGCTAGCTAGACACCAAAAGTCCAAAATCATATAAATTGGTAGGATTTATGTAAAGGCACATTGAATGCATAACAAATTAATATTTTCAAGGATATAGGAGAAGAAATGTAAATCTACTTTCTTTCTCATTCATGATTTCTATTTTCCACATCATCCAAATGGATAATCACATAATTATGAAAGAAAAAAATATTCAGCGAAAGAATATGATTGATGTACTGACCTTAGATACAGTTTTAGATTCACCTTTGTTACTCTTAAAGGCAGCATCCTGTAAATTGGGTAGAACTTGCCAATAAGAAATTCAAAATGCAGTCCATAAAATAACATAATATAATGATGAAATTTGCCAACCAGCTCTGCTTCAACTTCATCCAATTCTTCTGAATCTCTGAAATGAGAGTTGCATCGCTTAGCCAAGTTGATAACAAAAACACCAAAACACATAACACAAAAAGTTAATTGAAAGGCAACAGCAGAGCAGTACCCATCTTCCTTGAAGCCTTCCCACAATGACCAAATGCCAAATACAAAGAACAACAGAGTGGTCACATGATGAGTCCATTTACGTGAAATCTGTTCAACATAATACAGTCAGTCATAGCATCTTGCAGAACTGTCGGGCATTCTTTTGGGCAAGGCAATCAGCCTGTTCGTTTCGGCTGGATTGGCTTATAAGCCATGGGCTGAAGTACTGTTGGCTGGTTTGGTGTGAGAAAAACACCGTTGGCTGGCTGATAAGCCAAGCTAGATACAGGCAGATACAGCCTGCCGAACAGGCTGAATATTGCTATAAGCTAAAATAAAAATTCAAAATGATAGAATGGTTCAAGAAAAAATGATAAAAAAAGGTACAGCTAGCACTAAGGTCCACCCCCAAGTGTTGAGGGAAGTGCAAATCACTGTTTCAAGCATTATACTTCGCAAGCGTGTCATGTTGACTAAAATCCTCTTGCCATGTATAATGTAAGGGCATTTCAGTTACCATACTGAACAAGTGTAAGGATAATAGCTGCAACAGTTTAATAAGAAATAAAATCAAAGGAATATAGCTGCACCAGATCAATGCAAAGCACAATACAATCAGCATTTAATCTATAATTGCATGTCTCTATGATCGAATAAAAAATGGGCACATAATGCCTGAAATAGCATACATTGCCAGACACTGACAACCATGTCCATGTTGGTGTCATATGCTCGAGTCCTCAAAGCAAACAAACACACACAAAAGGAAAAACTTCTTTGCCATCTTGACATAGACTTACCAGATTTGGTGCAGCCCAACCTAGAGAAGCTGATAGAGCCGTCATCACCTAAAATTAGTAACTAAATCAATTAAACTATTTGTTAAAAAAATTGAACAGATTAAAAAAAAGAGGATGCCATAGGTCAGCATGTAAAATTCCGAATATACTCACTATTAGTGCAGTCAAACAGCCTGCCAGGACAAGTTTCCTGGGATGGCGCATAGCCAGAATCTAGCAAAGATAAATACAGAGCATGAGTAAATCCATTGCTCGAAACATGGGCCATAAAAAAAAAGAAGCGTGCAAAGGCAGGCATTGGAAAATATTGAAAAGAACGGGGTATGTTTGTCTTGCTAGGCCCAGACCCTGTCGAATCCCTCATCCTCTGAAGACGCAATCCTCAAGCTAAAGTTTATTTCAAGTCTACCCTGCTGAAACAATTCTTGTGGAAGAGGGCAGGCATCTTATCAGAACTGGTGACAGTCCTCCAGAAACAGAGGTTCGCTTGTCTGATAAGCGAATTTGGCGAGTGCAACTGCTACAGGAAATTGCAGGCACAATTGGCACCCACATGGGTGGAACCCACGCGCACCGAGCTAAATGGGGTAAAAAATTTGTGGCGGCAGCAAATCGAGCGCACAAATTAGAGGGCGTTTGGTTCCATGGACTAAAGCATTTTGGACTAAAATCTGCACTTTAGTTGGACTAAATAGCCAAACCCTTAGACTAAAAGTGGACTAAAATCCTTTAGTCCTTTAGTCCACAAAACTGGACTAAAATGAACTAAAAGGTATTGGGGACACCCATGCCTCTCATTTATTGCTCTCTCTCTCTCCACTTTAGTCTATTTTAGTTCAAGGAACCAAACACCACTTTAGTCCACTTTCAGTTCATGAAGTAAAGTGGACTAAAACTTTTACTCCATGCACTACGTAACCAAACGGGGGCCTTAGTTCGCAAAGTGGAGGAGCGTAAACAAATCCGAGCTCCCAATCTACAGCTACCAACTAGCTTCTCACTACTTAAAGAAAAATTGATAAAAGAAGTCAGCTCAGCTCAGCTCAGCTCAGCAGTAGAAACTGACAAGCGAATCGAGCCAAGAATTCGACTCCAAGGCGCTCCACCGGCGAATCTGCAGCTACCGCACGATCTCGTGACGGGATCGAGCCAGCAGCCAGCGCCAATTATCCTCCGAACCGATTATCTCCCACGGCGGTCCCACCCAACAGCGGAGCAAAGAGGCACGCCGCGGCGGCGGCGGCGGCGGCGGCATACAGTCGAACACCTGGCAGGAGTGCACCCGGCCCGTCTACGCAGCCACACGGGGCACGCAAGCAGAGGCAGGCACGGCAAGCAAAGGGTAGGAGGAAGAGCAGGCGACGTGAGGCGGGAGGGGAAGGAGGAGGCGTACCGCGGCGGCGAAGAAGGTCTTGTCCCCGATCTCGGAGAGCACCGTCATGGCGAGCGACTTGGTGAACCCCTGCACGCAGCCACCGAGAACCATGAGCAACAAGCCAAGCCACCTCCTCTGCTTAACCAACACACCTGAATGAAGAAGAGGGAGAGGGAAAGGTGACCCCGAGCAGAGACGGCGCCATGGCGGAGGAGGGCGGCGGGGCGGGGCGCCGCGATTCCGATCTCGGGGATGCGCGGGGTGGAGGTGTAGCTGCCGAGGCGAGGCGCTGCGGGCGTGGGCCGCGGGGGCAGATGCGAGAGGCAACAGCGGCACCAGCAACGACGGGGGGCACTAGTAATAAATACTACGAAGGGTAGGGGTGAGGACGCGCGCGCGGGGCCGTCGGATCCGGGACGGCCGACGGCGGCGGCGTCGCGTGCTGCGGCTGTTTTTTTAAAGGCGCCAGCGCCAGGTGCGCCGTGCGCTCACTTGGGGAAGGGATCGGGAGTTGGTTGGCCTGCCGGTTGGGTCGGCATCGGGTTCGGGAGGGAGAGAGCTCGTCGGCTCGTGTGGTGCGAGGCCGGCGGTAGCCGTGTGAGCCGTGCGCCGTCGATGCCGCATCCTGCGGCCACGGGGAGCGCACGGGGAATGGGTGAAGGCGAGAGCCGAGGCGCATGGCAGACCATGACGTCGGCGTGCATGTCGAATTGTCGACTCGTTTGGCTCTCTTGCCTCTCTCTTTTTTTGACACCTCAAATTTCTTGTTCCGTTTTATTCCATCGACCATCGCCGTATACATATAACAAGAATGATGAATAATGCCACAACCATCGGCAGAAAAAGGAGGAGGAAATCCCACTGATTTTAAATACAGATCCACTGATCAATCTTTTCTAACCTGTCTCATCAATATATAGAAGAAAAGGTTATATGTACATTGAATTGAAGACGAACCATCGTTGGTGTTTATACATTAATATAATAGAAAATGTTTTCATAATCTACAATTTTGATATTCTTTATAAATGGTCTACCTTTTGAAAAAACATGCATGCCAAAGTGTAGCATTAGAAGCTACTCCATCCGTGTCATAAAGCAAGATCTTTTAGGATTTAAAACTTATGCCACAAAGGAAGACATTCTAGTACTATATCTAGATGATTTGTACGTAGTACTGTTTGATACTGTTCATCAGCGATTTTGAGAGGTATCTAGATCATTATGCTTTTTATTGCTAATGTATTCTAGAAATCATATATATATAGTGTCTTTCTTTATGGGAACAAGGGAGTATATCGTTGTGTTCTAAGGCCAGCCCCAACGCTCCATGCTGGGTGGGCGTTTCAAACTCCACGCCTACATCAAATGTCCAGATCGACTTGCAGCCTGTTCGGGAGGCCATATCGTATCGTGGATTATTTACTGCTGGCTGGTTTGGTGTGAGAGAAAAACACTATTCCCGACTGGAATTTTACGATCAGTAGCCCTGCAGAGCGTCATAGTGGCTTGGAGGGGTACCGAGTGCTTGTTCTGAAGCTACTCCACAAGGGCGCGATGGAGAACCAGGGAGTCTAGCACCATGCGAATCTCAGGTGGAAAGAGAGAATGCGTGGAGAAAAAGGTGAGGGAGGTGCATTGCAAAGCAAAAGTAACTTTTTTAGGCAGGGCATAATTTAGAGTTGGGCTATGATGGAAATAAGGAGGTGCATTGCAAAGCAAAAGTAACTTTTTCAGAACTCCATCTACGTGTGTTGTCATTTTTTCTGAAGCCAACATCCATATTAGCCTGCATTGGATTTGCTCTAAGCGACTTATATTTAAAAAATAAAGTGGGTATGTAACCACGGTACTAGCAACAGCATATGGTACCATTGATGATTGATGAACAGCATATGGCCAATTGGACCCCATCAGTTTACATGACAGACGAGCGGCTGTTATTTAAAGGTGCTAAGAATTGAATTCGATTCCTTGAGTCGCCGATCAAAAGCGGGTGTTCTTTGCTAAAGGATGCCATGTTCTTGGATAAATATTTCTTTATTGAACAGATTGAGGTGCACAAGACACGACAATGCCCGTCATCTATGCATCGCTGGTATTCTAGTGCCTGTTTGTTGTCAATAACATAAAAAGATGATAGAGAGGCTAAATTTGATTAGAGCATTGATGATGCAACACGTTTTAGGCCTCGTGTTAACGTTGGACATGATCTGAATCACACGCCAGTAGGGCTTTGCACGTCTAAAATATTGCACACAACATGCATCGCAGTAAGAACACCGCTTAATCGACGAAACCGATCTAGAAACTGGTTAAGCCGATGTTGCGCTCGTTCTTGGTTGAAAAAGCTTCCGAACTTCTCTCGAGAAGACCCGTCGGGGCAGAGCATGTGGAAGATCTCCTAGGACTAGCAAGGCCGCCTAGGATGCCGACAAATCTCGCCGGGAGACATGTCGAACAGTAAGAGGGGTTGGAAAAGGGAAAAGATAAGTAGTAGATTTGTTTGTTTGACGATTGTATAGATGGGAACTCAATCGGTCGTGGTCCTCTCATCTATATAGAGGGGTGGTCTTATCCCAGTAGAAAATAAGTCCAAAATGCGTTCTCTAAGTTTCCCACGTTAAAAACATGCAAAAAATCACTTGGAAACCAACTCAACTCAGAATCCAGGACGAGTCGCCTTAGCCGACAGAGGGAGTTGGTTAAGCCGACTTTCACGAGCTCGGCCAGGCTGCCTGGTGGATTGGAAGAGGGAGTCGGCTAAGCCGCCTGCCTGGGGCTGACTAGGCCAGCTAAGCCGATTGCAGGGGTCGGTTAAGCCGACTGGCTGCGGATTGCCGTGGCTCGCCGTCTTCTTCGCGCGATTTCTTCAATATTTTGTTGCGCCTTTTGACCTCTAACATGTCCAAGATATTTATAACTTGCTGGTGGTGTCCAAAATCCTATTGAAACATTTTTGAGTGTCAACACCTTGTTAGGATTTAGTCGGATTCGCATCAATCCACATGTGTTGAAGTGAGTTGGAGTGGAACTTAACCCCAATCTATCCCGACACACATGGATTGAGCAAACAGGGCCTTAGAAATAAAAGAAACGTGGGGTGATTTGTTGTCTTATGGTTGCTTGTTTATGGATTCAAAATAAACTTTAATATATTTAATCAACGCGGCACTGATGGCTAATCCTCTTCGTCAGCCGTGAAGCGGACATCATGCAGCTCTACCTTGCACGGCTCGGCTAGACGCTAGACCTCACCTTAAAAGTCAAACTCAAATACTTTGTCTTATGGTTGCTTGTTTATGGATTCAAAATAAACTTTAATATATTTAATCAACGCGGCACTGATGGCTAACCCTCTTCGTCAGCCGTGAAGTGGACATCATGCAGCTCTACCTTGCACGGCTCGGCTAGACGCTAGACCTCACCTTAAAAGTCAAACTCAAATACTTTGCTTTATTTAGGGTCTGTTTGGCATGGCTTCACTCCAGAACTCCAGCAACTTCAGCAAAAATTCCAGCCAAACACCCCAGCTCCAAAACTCCTTGGAGCTGCCAGCTCCATGGAGCTATAGTGCAAATAGGGGTGGAGTTTTGGAGCACCTCTTTTGCAACTCTAGAACCATCTCTTTGGAACCTCCTTGTGGAGTTGGTGGGTAACCAATGCCACTGGTTACACAAAAAAATGGTTCGTTCTTTTCCTCCGAGACTCCTCCGTACCTGTTTTCTCCGTCCCGCGCCAGTTTCCTCCAACGCCGACTACTCGCTTCGTCTCCCGAGCACGGGCGCCGCTAGGGTTTTGGCCGTCACCACCAACACCTCATGGCCGCCGTCCACCCACGCCGTCGGACGCCGGAGCCCCTCCCGGCCGCCGTCAATTCGAGCGCGAGCGAGCAGTGCATGCCGATGAAGCCGGTCGCGCCCGTCACCAGCACTGACATCCTCGCCCGGGCGCGGACCCCGGTGGCCTCCTCGGCGCGGGGGACACGCGGATCTACCACTCCCAGTGGAGGCCGCCCCAGGAAGCACCTGTCACCAGCACCGACATCCCCCGCCGGCCGTAGAACAAGGTATTTTTTCAGTTTTGATTCAAAAATTGATTCATGGTATCATTAGAGGCTGGATTTGTGGGAGTGAACTATGTGCTATGCTGCAATCCTAGATTCACAGTAGATATTTTGCAATCCAAAGTTTTTTGTCTATACTACAAATATGGATAGTACCATTTTAGTGAAGTAGATTAATGGCTTTTAATATAAAATTTGTGAGTTGGATAGATGCCTGAAATTGATTGGAACTTGGAGAACACTCGGGTGCTCTGTATGTTGTTTGTCGAACAAGTTGGAAAAGGAAATCGGCCAAACACACACTTGAATGCACTTGGTTATGCTTTGGTTGAGAAAGGGTTCAAAGATAGGACTGAAATTGTGGCTACCAAGAGTCAGATCAAGAACATATGGGACAAGTTGAAGGAAGATTTCAAGGCATGAAAGAAACTAATGCTGAGGCAAACATGGACTGGTTGGGACCCTACAAAGAAGACTATTGCTATGGATGATGAATGGTGGAAAAAAAGCTAGAGTTGTAAGTTGGTTCAAAAATTTAGATATATTTGTTTTGCATATGTCAATTCTGTTGGTAATACTTATAATAATATGTGTTGTTTTGCTTATTTCAGGACATTCCGGGTTATGGAAAGTTTAAAAAGAAGGGTCTTGAGAATGTAGATGAATTAGCCAAGTGTTTTACTGACATCACTACTGTTGGTATTGAATATTGGTCTCCTCATGTTGTGAATGTTGAAGCAATAGAAAATATTGATGACATACAAGATGAGTCACAAGATGATGATTTTGTTGATGAAACACAAGAGGAGGAGAATGGTATTTCTCCTCTACCTGCGAGTGGCAAGAGATTGGCAAGGCCTGTTGAAAGAAGTGGCAAGAAGGCGAAGTCTGGTAATGCACTCCTAATTCAAGAAGCAGTAACCAGGTTCTTTGCATGACACAAGTGTATTGTACCATGCATTGGAAGCAGATGTAGATGTCTTCCCACATCCTCCTCAAGGTAAATATTTTTCCTTATGTTCTTGTTCATATTTGTATGCACAAACTTATCTTGTTTTACATATGTGTAGGCAAGTACTATGTTGTAGATGCGGCTATCCTAATCGTTCGGGGTACCTGGCTCCATACAAGGGTGAAAGATACCACTTACCCGAGTGGCATCGAGGTATGGAACTAAATACTCCAAAAGAGAAGTTCAACCGTATACATTCATCTGTTCGTAATGTTATTGAGCGCTCATTTGGAGTATTAAAAATGAAATGGCAAATCCTTTACAAGATGCCCGGTTATTCAATGGTCACACAAAAGAAGATTGTTGCTGCTACCATGGTCCTACACAATTTCATACGTAAACATGCTAGTGTTGATGTGGACTTTGCTAATTTTGATAGATCCTACCTACATGCCTACTATTCCAGAAAGGTTCAACAAGTATGCCGTGTCTCAACATGTCTCTGATGGATCAACTTTGGAATCAAGCTTTGTGATTATGGACACCTTTCGTGATAGTATGGCTACATCCATCGCCCTAGCATGGAACTAGTGCAATGATTATTGTAACAACCTTATTTTTGAACTATGAACTTATTTCGTAATTTTGGTTCTAGCAAATGACATATAATTTATTATTATTTTGGACTTCACTGCATGTACTTTCATTTCATATTTGTGAGAAGTAGTTCAAGTCGAACCAGGGGCAAGAATGATAATCTACCCTCAAACTCCTTTTTCTAGAGCAAGGGACACCCTCCCAGCCAAACACCTTCATCAGACAGCTCCAACTGCACCCAGAGCTGACTTCACCTGGAGTTCTGGAGTGGACAGCTCTACCCAGAGTTAGGAGTCACGCCGGCCTTATGGATCTGCTCGTGGATAATGATAGTACGTGTACAAGTACAATAAAGAGTATCTCACAAAGATATTTTGATGTGATGATGTATAGATTTGTTCTAAAAATCATAGAAAAGGTGCATGATTGCTTCCTAATTTATGTTGTGACAGCAACAAAAACAAAAAGAAACATGACTGTTAGCCGTGTATACTGAGAATATAGCCTTGTTCCTAGCTCTAATTAATATAGTGGAGTATGTACGCCAAGCGATACCGATAGGTAGTCCAAATAACGTATTAGGTGCAAAAAAAAGGGGATTTCTAAATATCTTTCGGCAGATTCTTGTTTCTGTTATCTTCCACTTTTTGTATGGTGCTGATTTATGTTAAGATTCGTGCTCAGGCAAACAACAATTTCCCCTTTGCTTTCTGTTGTGTGGTCCCGTTGCTTCTTTCTCATTTATGTGGTCTGAGAGGTTGTAAACGTTAGCCTTGGCCTTGCAGGCGCCGGCGCCGGCGGCGTTGTCGGCGGTGGTGGTGGGCGCGTCGTCTTTGTCTCCGCAACTGCCTGGTTGCCCGTGCTCCGCTCGCCTCGTCCGCCGTTGTCACCCCTGCTCTGCTTGCCTCGTCCGCCAGACTGTCGCCCCTGCTCCGCTCGCCTCGTCCGCCGCTATCGCGCCTGCTCCGCTCGTCTTGTCTGCCGTTGTCGCCCCTGCTCCGCTCACCTCGTCCGCCGCTATCGCCCCTGCTCCGCTTGCCTCGTCCGCTGCTATCGCCCCTACTCTGCTCGCCTCATCCGCATCTGTGCCTCTCCCTCCCGCGCCGTAGTTTGTCTGTCTTCCGTGCCTCGTCCGTTGCTGTTGCCATCGGTTGCCTTGATTACCCTCGCCTGCCGCCCTTCATCGGCCGCATATACTGATATAGGTGATTTTTAGTTTGCATTCACTTTCATCAATCTAGTTTTGATTCAGAGTTTTAGAGTTGTAAGCCCGACGTATGCTGGTTCATGCATTCAGTTCATCAGATCTAGTTTCCTCAGTCCAATTTTGATTCAGTTTGCATTCAGTTCCATTTTTGGATGCCATTTGTGGGCCAAAAATAGGATGAACGTTTGATAGTTTAAATGAATATCTATACATGATTAGTATACGCCTCTCATTCTTGACTTCATATTCCTGATATTGGTGTTCTAGAAATATTAATTAGAAGTTCTGCACATCATATTATATGTTGACTGCCTGCATCTATTGAATGGAAGTATCTTCCTCTGAATTTGTCTCATTAGTACCGATGGATAATTTCATTTTGAGGTTGAGTGTTTCTGTTTTTGCTTCAAGGTTAAGTGTTCTAGATATTAGTATTTCATTGGTATCTTTGTTTTTCTGTTTGTTTTCCATGATTCAGTTTCTCAATTTTTGTTTTACATTTACTCATTTAATTATTAAGCTGCTAATGCGGATGTGTATAATTATTTAGTGGATGGTGATGATTTTTATTTTATGTTAGTTTTCATTTTGAGGTTGTGTGTTTCAGTTTTTGCTTTCAAGGTTAAATGTTTCAGATATTAGTATTTCAGTGGTATCTTTGTTTTTCTGTTTGTTATCCGTGATCCAGTTTCTCAGTTTTTGTTGTTCATTGTTTCAGTCCTGAATATTTATTTTGTTTGTTTATATCTATGTTTGTTTGTGGATTTGCGACCTTGTGGGGTTCTAACCTAGTATAGTTTGGTGTGCGTCAATGCTTAGTTACTTACCACTAAACTTAATCACCTGCTCACTAGCACATATCACCTAATTTAGCACCAATAATTGGCTCTGCCTGTTTACATGCCTGTGCATTGGAGCTCTCCACTCGTGCTACAGATTGCAAGAGCAATGCCATTATGATGTCATGGAAGCAATTATCCTTTGTCTTACAGGATATGTTTATTTGCTTATTGTTCATACCATTATGCTTATGATCCTGTTTGTTTACCTTGTGATTTGAATTTTGTTATAAGTGCACTTTGCAAGTGCTATTTTGAAATTTTATTGCTCAACACTTACATTTAACTAAATTCATGAATGCTGGTGGTTCTAGTTTGCTATAGCTAACTTTGAGTTCTCATAGTTTACATTTTTAGTTGTTTGGAAGAACAATACTGACAACAAGAAATAATTATTCGCCTGAGTGTGAACTGGTTGTTCATCCAAATGCCGCTGATATTGGTGTCACTATGGACATCCTTTAGCTGTTTGGTGCAGCATCTGGGCTCAAGACTAATCTACAAAAAAGTAACGTACTTCCTATCAGTTGTGGTGGACAAGAGATTGAGGTTGTGCAGCAGCAACTCCCTTGTGCATTATCTGATTTTCTATGCAAATATCTAGGTTTACCCCTCTCATTGTGAAGATTAACAAAAGAGCATGTTTAGGTCATCATTGACCGAATAGCTGATCAACTACGGGGATGGAAAGCAGACTTGCTGACACGAGCTGGGAGGCGAATCCATGTGCAGTTTGTTCTTACTGCGATGCTCATTTATCTTGTGATGGCCATTGATTTGCCTCAATGGGCCATTAAAGCGATTGACAAAATCCAAAGACGTTATCTGTGGAGAGGGCGCAAGGAAGCACATGGAGGGTATTGTCTTGTGGCATGGGAGATAGCTTGCTCTCCAACTGAACTGGGTGGTTTGGGCATTTCCAATCTTAGAAATCTTGGTTGGACGTTACGCGCAAGATGGCTCTAGTTATAGAAAAAGGAGCCACACCGCCCTTGGTCTGCACTGCCTATATAGGTACCTGTTCAGGTTCAAAAGCTTTGTTCAATGGCAATTATCTTAGATGTTGGCAATGGCGAGAATACTTTGTTTTGGACTGATAGGTGGCTTCATGGGCATTGCATTAAGGATCTCGCGCCTCGACTCTTTGCTGTGATTCCACAGAGAAAGAGAAAGTTGTGTACTGTGCAGCAGGCTCTAACCAACCGAACTTGGGTCTCGGACATTGTCGGAGATCAATACTAGGTACCCGAAGAGGAGGGGCTAATGGTCATCAACATTAATTCATCCAAACAGTCAAAAGCGCGACTATAGCTCCAACCGACCCCAGGCGTGCGGGCTCCACCTTGATCGACCTCTGGGGAGCCTCTGGGGAAGGACTCCGCCTTGCCCGACCCTTGGGTTTGTGCTCCGTCTTGCCCGGCCTCTGGGGAGGGCTCCGCCTCGCCCGACCCCAATGCCGTGGGCTCTGCCTTGTACGATCCTTGGGTTTGCGCTCCGCCTCGCCTGGCCTCTGGGGAGGGCTTCGCCTCACTCGACCCTAAGGCCGCAGGCTCCGCCTCGCCCGACCCTTGGGTTTGTGCTCTGCCTCGTCCGGCCTCTGGGGGAGGGCTCCGCCTCGTCTGACCCCAAGGCTACGGGCTCCGCCTCGCCCAACCCTTGGGTTTGCGCTCCGTCTCGCCCGACCCTTGGGTTTGCGCTCCGCCTTGCCCTGCCTCTAGAGGAGGGCTCTACCTCGCCTGACCCCAAGGCCGTGGGCTCTGCCTCGTCCGACCCTTGGGATTGCGCTTCGCCTCACCCGACCCCGAGGCCATGGGCTTTGCCTTCCCCAACACTTGGGTTTGTGCTCCACCTCGCCCGACCCTTGGGTTTGTGCTCTACCTCACCCGGCCTCTAAAGGAGGGCTCCGCCTCGCTCGACCCCAAGGCCACGGGCTCCGCCTTGCTCGAACCTTGGGATTACGCTTCGCCTCGCTCGACCCCGAGGCCGTGGGCTCTGCCTCACCTGACCCCGAGGCTGCGGACTCCGTCTCGCTTGATGGAGACCTATGCCACCGCCAACCACTCCAGGTCCAAGTGTATGGCCCTAGGTCAAAGCTCTAACATCAAAGAGGAGATCGACATGCCCCGATGTAACCTGCGGCTACGATGGGCCATACCCGAGGATTAACATCGGGAACATCATTGGGCGTACCGGTGCTATTCTGCCTAACCCTTGTACAAACACTAACAGGCACGCTAGTTCACCACGACGTCCGCCAGGACAGAGTGGAGTGCCATGATCGGTAGATGATGCCTACGCATGGCGCCAGTGACGGATAGGGCCATGACATGGATCTGTCCCTGTTGACATCTACAGGGTCAGCGGGCCCCGCATGAAGGATAAGAAGGACCTAGCGATCCTGAAGGCCTTTAGCTCTCTCTCGTTCTTCTCTTTCCCTCCGCTGTAACCGTGCTTTCCCTTGGCCTATAAAAGGGAAAGTAAGGCGCCCCACAAAGGGGATCGATTGATTGAGGCCAGACCCGATCGAACCATCATGAACCCATCGAACCTCGAACTAACCAGAACACAACACAAGCACACGACTGAGTAGCAACCAAGCTCTCAGCACTCGTTCACTCTTTCCACCAGAGACTTGGGACCTATCCCTCTCTCGCCCGTTTGTAACCCCTACTATAAACTTTCAGTGCTAGTAACATGAGCAACGACGAACTAGACGTAGGGACATTTTGCCCGAACCCGTATAAACCTCGTGTCCTCTAAGCACACCATCCGAGCCAGACACGCAATACTAGAAATTTACTCGTTGGTGGTAACTCAAAACACCGACAGTTGGCACGCTAGGTAGGGGCCTTTTGCGCGTCTCGACATCCACACCATGCTTCAAATGGCTAGTCGCAACGTTAGGTGGGTCCCAGGTGCGCACGTGTGCTTCGGGAGCCTAGACTTCATCATCATGATAGAGGGAGAGTTGGTGTGGCCCCCATCGTCATCCAACCTCTCCACTTCATCAGCCTCGACGTGATCACCGAGGCGCTTGAGGAGCTGCAGCTGCATGCAACGGAGGCCCATGCCCCCGGGAGCAACCAGCTCCTCGGCTTCGACTATGAGAGGTTAGAGCGCCAGCTCAGCACCTTCCTGGGATCCCGACCGTCCCGGGAGGACCTGCGCCACCTCACCTTCTTGTTCGCCAATGTCATGGCGTAGCTTGCCAGAGGAGAGCCCCTCTCCCCAGAATACCTCATCTGAAGCGCCCCGATAGCGCTCTCGTTCGGTCTCCGCAATGCCACAGAGACCGTTGGCCACCTTGTTGTGCAACGCACGCCCCCATCCCCTACGAACGATGAGGTCATAGGGATAACCAAATATGCCATGGAATCTTTCCACGACCTCCTCGCAAGAGAGTCGGAGTCGCCCTCTAGTTTTGACTCTAGCATGGGGAGCCATCACCCCTCTCATGAATGTTTCATGGCAGGTACCCCCAAGGGACATGTCAAAAGCATCCACGAGGAAGAGGCTACCCCAATGAACGACCTCGATGACGAGGTTGAGAGGGATGTAGGGGCCCCACCACGCCTGTGGGTGGAGCAGCTGAAGGACCGGCAC
Source organism: Miscanthus floridulus (assembly GCF_019320115.1). Taxonomy (NCBI): domain Eukaryota; kingdom Viridiplantae; phylum Streptophyta; class Magnoliopsida; order Poales; family Poaceae; genus Miscanthus; species Miscanthus floridulus. The sequence continues at coordinate 113,021,992 of NC_089587.1, read as the reverse complement.
CAAGAGCTCGATGAAGCATGATTCCAGCTCGAGCAGGAACATGCGGAGCTCGAGCAAGAGATCAAGCACCACGGAGACGGTGGGTGTGCATGCGCCGTGGCTTGTGATGTGAACTGGAGGATCATCGAGGACGATGAAGCCCTCCTACACTTCACCCAAGCAAGCCAGAACATCACCCGCCGCAGTGGCCTTTCTCTGGGGGCTTTTGAGGCCCACGACGCCCATGGATCATTGGGCCCATCGTGAGATTCGTACACTACTCGAGCATGCAGTGGCGTAGCAGGTCGAGAGCTTGCTGTCTCGACGATGTGAGCTCGACACTAGCCAGCGCAAGCCCTTGAAGCGACCCGATAAGGACGCGTCAGTCCACCAGGCGCCGCAAGGCGGTAGGCCGCGCACCGCGGTCCCGGTGCATGAGCGTCTCGGCCGCCACCATGACGAGCATGACACACTTGATGCCCACAGATGTACCCATGGCGATGCGAGGGAGGGGGTTAGCCCGTGGCTACCACCCACATCATGGCGGATGCTACAATAGCGGCGAGGTCTGAAGCCTGAGCTCTAAATTGCCGAGACCTCAGGCCTTCGACCGACACATCCTCAACGCCGTCTTTCCACCATGGTACCGACCGCCGACCAACATCCTGAAGTACTCCGGGGAAACAAATCCTGGACTATGGCTCAAGGATTATTGGCTTGCTTGCCAAGCTGGTGGAGCAGATAATGACAATTTCATTATCCGCAACCTTCCATTGTTCCTGGCCGATTCAGCGCGAACATGGTTGGAACACCTTCCATCCAACATAATCTAGAGTTGGGCGGACCTGAAAGAGATCTTCGTGGAAAACTTTTAGGGCACATACAAGCATCATAGGAACTCATGGGATCTCAAAAACTACCAACATAAGGCCGGGGAAACCCTTCGTGGGTACATCCGGCGCTTGTCCTGGCAGTGCAACAAGTTGTCTAATGTCGCCGATGCCGACGTCATAGGAGCTTTCCTATCTAGGACCACCTACGAGTCCCTGGTCCATAAGCTGGGACATAAGGGCCCATGAACCACCAAGGAGCTCCTTGGCATCGCCGCCAGCCACACCTCGGGCGAGGAGGCGGTAGCAGCGATCTTCGATTGCCTCAAAGGCAAGGCAAAGCGGGAGGAGGATGCTAGCGAAGGCGCTTTCAACCGTCCCAGCAAGAAGAAGAACAAGCAGCGGCGCGAGGGCTCGCTCGTGGTCGACTGAAAGGTCCTAATGGCTAGAGGGGGGTGAATAGCCTATTAAAAATTTCCACAACAACCCTTAACAAACCGGTTAGACAATTATGAGGCGAAGCAAGTGTTGCGCTAGCCTACTAAAAATGCAAGCCACCTACCACAATTCTAGTTTCTATAATTTCTATCCACACAATGACTATGTCACTACACTAAGTTAGTGTGCTCTCAAAGACTAACTAAAGAGCCACACTAACCAAACTAACAAGCTCTCACAACTAGCTACACTAAAGAGCTTGATAACTAGTTTGCGGTAATGTAAAGAGAGAGAGAGAGCAAGATAGTTATACCGCCGTGTCGAGAAGTGAACCAATTAATCACAAGAATCAATATCAATGAATACCAATCACCTCGGAATCAAATAATGACAATGATTTTTTACCGAGGTTTACTTGCTTGCTGGCAAGCTAGTCCTTATGGCGATTCACTCACTTGGAGGTTCACGCGCTAATTGGCATCACACGCCAAACCCTCAATAGGGTGCCACACAACCAACACAAGATGAGGATCACACAAGCCACGAGCAATCCACTAGAGCACCTTTTGACTCTCCACCGGGGAAAGATTAAGAACCCCTCACAATCACCATGATCAGAGCCGGAGACAATCACCAACCTCCGCTCGACGATCCTCGCTGCTCCAAGCCATCTAGGTGGCGGCAACCACCAAGAGTAAAAAGCGAATCCCGTAGCAAAACACGAACACCAAGTGCCTCTAGATGCAAACACTCAAGCAATGCACTTGGATTCTCTCCCAATCTCACAAAGATGGTGAATCAATGATGGAGATGTGTGGAAGGGCTTTGGCTAAGCTCACAAGATTGCAATGTCAATGCAAATGGTCAAGAGAGTGAGCTTGAGCCAGCCATGGGGCTTAAATAGAAGCCCCCACAAAATAGAGCCGTTGTACCCCTTCACTGGGCACTGCTCGGGGTGACCGGACGCTCCAGTCAGATTGACCGGACGCAGGACCCTAGCGTCCGGTCGCCCGATGCTTGCCACGTGTCATCGGCTTCAAACGTGTCATCGGCTTAAGTAGTGACCGAACGCGCCAACAGCAGCATCCGGTCGTTTCCAGTAAGGTACTAGAAGCAAAAAATCATGATCGTACGCGTCCGGTCACTCAACGTAATCATACGTCATACTAATCGGACTTAGGCCCTAAGCGTCCAGTCATTTTTCGCGCCAGCATCTGGTCATGAGACCGAAACCGCGTGCACACTGTTGCCACTGACCGGACGCGCTGGTCCTACCGAGACCAACGTTCGGTCACTTACAGTGATCACGTTCACCTAGGTTTAGCCACCGGACACGTCTGTTACACTCTGTGAAACCCTATCTTTTCTGTACAGGGCGCCGGTGGCACCGTCGGACTATCCACACTCTATGGGCAGACACTCTGCCGGTGAAGTTCCTAACGCTTGCTCAAATGTGCCAACCACCAAGTGTATCACCTTGTGCACATGTGTTAGCATATTTTCATCAATATTTTCAAGGGTGTTAGCACTTCACTAGATCCTAAATGCATATGCAATGAGTTAGAGCATCTAGTGGCACTTTGATAACCGTATTTTGATACGAGTTTCACCCCTCTTAATAGTACGACTATCGATTCTAAATGTGATCACACTCTCTAAGTGTCTCGATCACTAAAACAAAATGGCTCCTACCAATTATACCTTTGCCTTGAACCTTTTGTTTTTCTCTTTCTTCTTTTTAAGTCCAAGCACTTGATCATCACCATGGCATCACCGTTATCATGACATGATCTTCATTTGCTTCGCCACTTGGAATGTGCTACCTATCTCATGAACACTTTGATAAACTAGGTTAGCACTTAGGGTTTCATCAATTCATCAAAATCAAACTAGAGCTTTCAATCTCCCCCTTTTTGGTAATTGATGACAACCCTTACACAAAGATATGAATTGAAATTCAATTGAATCCATGTTGCTTGCCCAAGCATATTTACCATGTGTAAAAGGATATGGACAAGTTTCATGAACCCCGTATGGTAGCAATTGCTCCCCCTACATATGTGCTAAGAGTTTGGATTGTAGCTTGCACATATGCTTAGATAGGAAATATAGGAGACAATGTCTACCAAATTATGCTAAGGTATAAAAGATGGACCTTTGAAGCGTGATACCAATCGGAGTGCACCAATATACTATCCTTAGCACCATAGTTAGCTCGATACCACTTGGAAATGAACTCACTAGATAACCTATGCATGCTAGTTTTTCATTTCATCATTCGAACCTACAACTAGCATACACCACACAAGCATGGATATTAAAATTTAAAACTTTTGCCATGCAAGCAAACATATGAAATGCACATTCAAATGCACCATACAAGTTCATGAGCTTGCTCCCCCTACTTGTGTGCTCAAAATTTTAATTGATCCCCTTCCTTTGTCATATCTTTCCCCCTATGTCAAATTCTCCCCCTATCACTTATATCTTTATTTCTTTCCCCCTTTGTTGTCTTTTCACTATCTTAGTACACTAATATCTTTGTTTTTCTCCCCATAGTAATAATCATCACTAATATCTTTGTTTTTCTCCTCCTTTGTCATCAATGACCACAAAGATTCAAAAAGTGGATAGGTTGAGATTATCAATGTCAATCAATGAGGTAAGGTTCAATTTTTCCAAATTTAGTCCAATCTAGAATACTTGCCAAAGACATTTAAGTCGGTTTGATCAAGGACAAGCTTCTTCACACCTCCAAATAAGGGTTATATTGTACCATGTTGAGTTAAACACTTAGAGCTCATTTTCTAGATCAAACACTAGGTTTACAAGCCCACAAACATGTCATATGCTACCACTAGATCAAAATAAGTATAGAAGCAATAGTGGTACCATACAATCATCAAAATCATTTGATTTTCATGAATGAGCCTATTTAATGTGAGAGATGACTAGATGCACTAAACATGTCCTTAGCAAGGATGTATGCCATGCCAATCAACTTTTACATTGGATTGCTCGAAGGAGAGGCATGTCATATAAGTGGGGAGATGCATCAACACATATTTGAGAAATCCAATATGTTCAACTCATTGCTTAGCTTGCAAAATCTTTTCTCATCCAATGGCTTGGTGAATATATCAACAAGTTGATCTTCGGTGCCTACACTCTCAATGCAAATGTCCCCTTTTTGTTGGTGATCTCTTATGAAATGGTGGCGGACATCAATGTTCTTTGTTCTTGCATGTTGAACTAGATTGTTGGTTAACTTGATTGCACTCTCATTGTCACATAGCGATAGCACTTAACTTGATTCCAAAGTCACTCAAAGTGGCCTTCATCCAAAGTATTTGTGCACAACAACTACCGGCGGATATGTATTTGGCTTCAGCGGTTGATAATGCAACACTATTTTACTTCTTTGATTACCATGGAACAAGTGATCTTCCCAATAATTGATATGTGCCCAAGGTGCTCTTCCTTTCAACCTTGCATCCCGCATAATCCAAGTCGGAGTAACCAACTAGCTCAAACTTTGCTTCTTTGGGATACCACAAACCAACATTTTGTGTATGCTTCAAGTACCTCAATATTCTCTTTATAGCCTTTAAATGACTTTCTCTTGGTGAGCCTTGAAATCTTGCACACATGCATACACTAAACATGACATTCGGCCTTGATGTGGTCAAATAGAGTAGGCTTCTAATCATAGACCGATACAATTTTTGATCCACCATATTGCCATTTGCATCACTATCCAAGTTGCCATTTGTTTCCATTGGTGTACTAATGGCTTTGCTATCACTTATGCCAAACTTCTTGATCATGTCCTTGATATACTTGTCTTGACTCACAAAAGTACCATTCTTCAATTGCTTGATTTTAAGACCAAGGAAGTAACTCAACTCTTCAATCATGGACATCTCAAACTCATTAGCCATCATCTTTCCAAACTCATCATAAAAGTCTTGATTGGTTGATCTAAATATGATGTCATCAACATAGATTTGCAACACAAATAAATCTTTTCCAATCTTCTTGATGAAAAGAGTGGTGTCAATCTTGCCCATCATAAACCCTTTAGAGAGTAGGAAGTCCCTCAATCTCTCATACCATGCTCTAGGTGCTTGCTTTAAGCCATACAATGTCTTCTTTAACTTGTACGCATGGTCGGGCTTCTTGTCATCTTCAAAACTGGGAGGTTGCTCATCATATACTTCTTAATTGATGTAACCATTGAGAAATGCACTCTTAACATCCATTTGATAGAGCTTGATATTGTGGGCACAAGCATAGGCTAGCAAGATTCTAATTGCTTCTAATCTAGCAACCGGGGTATATGTTTCTCTAAAGTTAAGACCTTCAACTTGTGTATATCCTTGTGCTACCAATCTTGCTTTGTTCCTTACTACTATCCCATCTTGATCTTGCTTGTTTCTAAAAACCCATTTCGTTCCAATCACATTATGTCCCTTTGATCTTTCCACTAATTCTCATACTTGATTTCTTGTGAAGTTATTCAATTCTTCATGCATAGCATTCACCGAATCAACATCCTTCAATGCTTCATCTATCTTCTTTGGTTCAATGGATGACACAAATGAGAAATCACTACACCACAGCCCCAGACTAGGGACATACCGTCGGTCGGTATAGGTCGATATAGCGACGCTCCGTCGGTCGGTATAGATCTATGCCGACACTTACTTGCAGCCGCTGAAAGTGGCATCGGTATAGCCTACGCCGACCGACAAGTTTTTAGCGACCGACAGTCTGACGCCTTAGGGGCTACATATACCGACACATAGTTTGAAGCTATAAATACTTTTAGCAATTAACAATCCAATGCGAATCATTCACATAGAGACAATATATATGTTGCTAATCACCAGTACATAATAACCCAAAAATAATCTATTATCAATGCACACGCATTCATTACAAGATATATTAACCATAACTGATTCATTCATATATGAGTAGTACAAAATAGATTAGAAGCTCACAAACATGAAGTTTGTGCATGAGCAAGCCATCAACATCCCTACATCTACCTCATGTGACCAAAAGTCATACATCCACCACTTGTAACCAAAAGCTTAGCTCACTAACACCTAAAGCTCACTGCAAAAACAACTTAACTTGTTTGCCGGTATACAAGAATGATAAGATTTGGCACACAAGGAAGCAACAAATGCTTAAGCTTTACACTTTTTAAACAAAAACTGAAAACATGACGGGAGCAGAGAAGAAACAAGACATAAAACTTTTGAGAGAATTCCTTATTTGACACTGGAAAAATGAGTCGTTCCTTTCTTGGCCCTGAAATTTTCTTCGTTCCTTATTTGACACTCGCTTGAACTTTCATCTCTAATATGACACCGCAGTCAAATCTGTTAGCTAACGGTGTTAAGTGGCTGTTAAAAAGACCTTTTTGCCCCTGGGCGCTGGTGCATGCATGCAGCGCATGCAGAGGCGCGGACGCCAGCATGAAGCGTATCTGGCCACTGGCTGCTCACGCTGCATGCTGGCGTCCGCGCCTCTGCATGCGCTGCATGCATGCGCCAGCGCCCAGGGGCAAAAAGGTCTTTTTAACAGCCACTTAACGCCGTTAGCTAACGGATTTGACTGCGGTGTCATATTAGGGATGAAAGTTCAAGTGAGTGTCAAATAAGGAACGAAGAAAATTTCAGGGCCAAGAAAGGAACGACTCATTTTCCCAGTGTCAAATAAGTAATTCTCTCAAAACTTTTAGTTATACCATCCATTACATGAAAGATGGGTGTCCTGAAACTATTTTCAGACATTTCTAGCACTGAAATTATGTTTTAAGCACGTGCCATTAAAGCTTGAGCTAGAAAACAAAATAAACTTCAAGCTTAAAGAAATTTGTTTCTTCACGTCACGACACATCAATATCATTTATGGAGGGAGAAATGATATTTCTTCAAGCCCACAACAGTACAGTATACATGCAAATTGATTTTATGAGATAAAGAATACAACTTGTACCTTATCTTCAGGCTCCTCCGCTTCAGTTGGTTCGCCCTCCTTGCCCTTCTCAGCCTCAGACTGTGGCACGTCCTCCAGCTTGGTTTCATCCTCAGCCACAGCAGGAGCCCCCTCAGTTTCTACTGTTTCTCTGATGATTTGGAGAACACAAAGAGTTACACATTGGGTTGATCCACCATATCAACTGTACCTCCAGCTCCAGAATAGCAAAAACAAAATTTAAAAAGAAAACTAACTGTGCAAGGGCCTCATCAGTCACAGTTCCCCAGTTGCCACGGCCAGCTCCCTCACGCTTCATTTCATATCCTCTACCTGTGCCACTGTGGCGCTCATAGGCCCGGTGAGGGGGCCTAGCAGAAGGAGATAAAAGAATAAAAAATAAATTACCTTCTCTCTTCTCTCTTGTCGCAGGGATTCGTCAATTCTCACAAACTGTTGCTTAGTGTGCCTGCTTCCACTGCTTAACTTTCCTCTACTTCTGCTGCTTCTTACTACGCTACCCACTGAGGATAAAAACTTTCTCTGATCTGTACACATGAGTGAAGCAATGGCAACGGATCCAACGCAATGGCCTGGAGACAGGAGCAACCGATTCAATGGAAATGCGAGACGGAAAAGGAGACATGGTGGTCAAGACTCACAGAGATGTCGTGGAAAAGGAGACATGATTTTTATAGAATAAGCAATGTGGGCTTTGGCATGGCAAGTGAGAGGGAGTCTACCCTGGCCATTGCTGATCTTCGTCTGAGTAATCTCCTAATGTGTTTCTTTGGTCAGCACCTCGTTGTTGGCCAATGCTGGATTACCTGAAGTGATCTGCTCTTTACTTGATGCCTTTACAGGCTAGCTTTACTAACCTGTATATAAACACCAAGAGGTCAAACAAATCCAACCAGACACACTTTTCATATAAAAATAAACAAAAAGTTATGAACAAATGAAATAGCTGTAAAGTTCAAAGGAAAATAAGTTAATTGAATGCAGATAATAAAGTGTATTTGAAAGCTATGTGTATTATTTGCAGTTAACTTCCCATAGACAAACAAACAAACAAAAAATGAATATAAGCAAATAGCCAAAGACCAAGGGTTAATAAGTTACATATGCAGGGAGTTTAAAGTTATTTGAGCCAAGTCGTTACTAAAATATGCTTTCTGAAATATATCTTATAGAGTCCATGCTAAGTAAATTGCTGCAGTTAACTTCCCACTGGATGTTGTATTTGCATCATAGAATCAAAAGTTTTTCGTTGTTCTTGGCTAAGTAAATTTCTGAAAGTACACCGACAAAAGAATAACCGAAGGCAAATGACATCGTTAATATCAACAGAAACTTAGAGCCAAGACCCAAGAACACTGACACAAGAGAGCAATTTGTTTAGAAAAACATGGGACTTTGAGCTCAGCAGTCAAGAGTAATGAGAAGAGAGATTACCTGAACCAAATAGTGAGGCATACAAGTTTAACTTGACCAAGGCTAAGACAGCGCTATAATTTTTTTTGTAATTTTTTTGAAATATTTCTTGATTCCTAATTCCTACACATTTACAACTAGTATATCATAATCAATAAATACCAAAGGCAAGCCTCTCAAACTTAGTTTTTTCACTTAAGGTGGACTGTATTCCGATCTGTGAGGTTAGCTTGTAGTTGGTACATGAGAATTAATATTTTCTAATGCAATAAACTGGTGTTATCCTCATATTTGTAGATTATATAAGAAGACATGCGTAGATATGTTCCCTATTCAACATTCTATTAAACACTTCAATGATACATCAGAAGTTCAATTTGTACACCAACAGTTTAAATAGTTGTTGGGCCATCATTGAACAAGACTTTTTATTGATAATAACTCAATTCGAAATAAATATGGTCCTCATAACAGATTAGAGAATTGCATAGCAAATAAATTGCAGGAACATCTTAACATACCACTTTGGTAAGAGAACAAAGACCTGATATCCAAAGCGTTGAAAGGCTTGAAGAGCTAATACTGACAAAACCAAAGCCTGCTATAGCCATCTAATTTAAGAACTGACAAATTGGTTCTCTGAAACAAACCTAGTAACTCATGCTTGCATGGAACAACAAGCGTTAGTTAGATACACCGAATTAGGTGTCCTCTTTTTGTAGTTTTGGCATAGTGAATATCATACTATATGTTCATATCATAAGGTTGTCATGATATCAATTTATATGCACTGATGATAACTTAAGTTCACAAAAATAAATCTAATACAAGGTATGTATCGGTGACTCAGTTAGTACTTGTAACATGACACTTGCTGCAAGAAACAAAGTAAAACAAAGACATTATCATTTTTCCCAAATGGACAAACTTGCTCAATAGTTCTCATGGCTTTCAGTAGATATTGTAGTAGTATGAACTATCAAAAGGAAGAAAAGCAATCTCTAGACAGACCAAAATCTTTCTGTTAAACACATCAGTGATTGGCCTATCTACTTGTAGAAGCTATTCAATCAAACCAAAATGCATTCACCAGATAGAGGACGTAGACAAGGCCTACAGATTTGAGAGGGGAGGGATAGGAAGACGTGCATCACGGTCACAGCCTAGAGAGGGAGCAGTCGGCACAGAAACCTATGAACGGCGGCAGATTGGAGGGGACCGAGCACCAGCGGAGGACCAGGTCTTAGCGAGGTCGAGGACGCAGCACGAGATCCACAGAATGGAGGGTGGGCGACGATGAGGGCTGCCTACGATGGATCCAGGTATGGTGTAGGATTCGGGAGGGGGAGGAGGACGGGAACTGATACCGGGAGAGGAAGCTACCCACAGAGCGCCGTCGGCTATGTGAACCACCAGGAGCTGCCGCCGGGTCGAGCCACGCTGCGCTGCTAGCCGCGAGGAGATCTAAGAGGGGCAGAGTGCAGGACATCAAGAGCATGGGTGAGAGTTGGGCGGCGGCAGCGACGGCAATTTGGTGGAGGGCGCAGGAGTAGGTGACAGAGGCGGCGGAGTTGGGAAGCTAGAGACTGAGCAACAAAGAGGTAGGGTTTGGAGAGTGTGGTATTTGGACCTTAGGTTTTCTCCACGAATGGGCCTTTTTGACGTTTTCTGGGCCTCCTTTATTTTTTGAGAGCTATAGCGACCAAAGGTTCATCCTCTTTATTGATCTGTCCTGATGGATTGTTTGACGGTACACACAAATATCTATATCGACCGATCGTTCGATGTAAAAGGTACATTTGCCGACACTTAGTCCGTAGGCTAGCTATACCGACCGATGGTTCAACGGTATTAGTATATTTATAACGACACACATGTGACGCTATATTAGTGTTGTGGTGTAGTGAATGCTCACAAAATGAAGCCAATCTTGATCTTGTTTGTACACCTCTAGAAATATCACCAATTATAGTGTCCAATGGATGATCCCTTGTAATATTTGTTGGTTGGAGCATTGGAACTTGATTGCTTGCACTTGCTTGATCATTGGGTTGAGATGATGTATTAGCCACTTGATCTTGTTCATTGTTATGAGAGCCACTTGTACTAGCTTGAGTTGTATCATCTTGCACATTTGAGTTAGAGAGCACTTGTACTTGATTATCTTCATCATCATTCACTTGCCTAGGCCTCAATTCACCAACATCCATGTTTTTCATGGCATTTGAAAGTTGAATTCCTCTAACATCTTCCAAGTTCTCATTCTCTTCTTGTGAACCCTTGGTTTCATTAAATTCAACATCATGAATTTCCTCAAGAGTACCACTTTCCAAATTCCAAACTCTATATGCTTTGCTAGTGGTTGAGTATCTAAGTAGAAATCCTTCATCACATTTCTTATCAAACTTATCCAATCTAGTGCCTTTCTTCAAGTTATAACATTTGCAACCAAAAACCTAAAAGTATGCAATGTTGGGTTTTCTACCATTTAAGAGCTCATATGGTGTCATCTCTTTCAATGGGTGACAATAGAGACGGTTGCTACAATAGCATGCCGTGTTGATAGCTTCGGCCCAAAAAGATTGGCTCACATTGTACTCACTAAGCATAGACCTTGCCATATCAATGAGTGTTCTATTCTTCCTCTCAACAAGGCCATTTGATTGTGGAGTGTACTTGGCCGAGAATTGATGTCTAATTCCAAATTCATCACACAACTCATCAATTCTAGTGTTCTTGAACTCACTACCATTGTCACTTCTAACTCTCTTGATGGTTGTTTCAAACTCATTGTGAATGCCCTTGACAAATGATTTGAATGTTGCAAACACATCTTTTTTGTCCACTAGAAAGAATACCCATGTGTATCTAGTATAATCATCCACTATCACAAAGCTATATTTGTTATTACCAATGCTAGTGTATTGAGTTGGCCCAAACAAATCCATGTGCAATAACTTAAATGCTTTACTAGTGCTCATCATGCTTTTGATAGGATGGGTGTTTCCAACTTGTTTGCTGGCTTGACAATAGCTACAAAGCTTATCCTTCTTGAACAAAACATCTTTCAAGCCTCTAACCAAGTCATGCTTAACCAATCTATTCAATTGTTTCATTCCAACATGACCAAGCCTTCTATGCCATAACCAACCCATGCTAGACTTAGTAAATAAATATATAGATAATTTAGCTTCACTAGCATTGAAATCAACCAAGTATAGATTCTCATATCTAAAGCCCTTAAAGATCAAGTTAGAGCCATCTACACTTATGATTTCTACATCATCTACCCCAAATATGCATTTGAATCCAAGATCACACAATTGAGCTACGGATAGCAAGTTGAAGTTTAAGCTCTCTACTAGCAACACATTGAAAATGCTCATGTCATTGGATATTGCAATCTTACCAAGCCCTTTGACCTTGCCTTTGCCATTATCATCAAATGTAATACTATCATAATCGTCATTGCCATTGGTGTTGATTGAGTTGAACATTCTTGCATCACCGGTCATGTGTTGAGTGCACCCACTATCAAGAACCCAATGCCTTCCTCTGGCTTTGTAATTGTCCTACAAAAGAAGATCAATTCTTTTTAGGTACCCAAACTCGCTTGAGTCCTTGAAGGTTAGTCACTAAGCTCTTTGGTACCCAAATGGCTTTCTTCTTTGAGCCCATCCATGGTTTGTCAATGAACTTAGCCTTTACACCAATTGCACCCTTGGTAAGCATATTGAAAGAATCAAGCTTAATGGAGCATACATTAGCATTCTTGCTCTTGTTTTTGCACTCATGCTCTTTATGATCAACTTACTTGCAACTAGTGCAAAACCGACCATTGTTCTTCATAAAACTAGTCTTGTGAGGAGCAAAGGCCGCCTTGCCTTTTTAGGGGTATATCCCAATCCCTCTTTGTAGAGAGAAGCTCTTTGGCTACCCAAGCACATAAGCAAGCGGTTCTCACCACCAGAGGCCTTAGCCAAGGTGTGAGTGAGCTTATTGACCTCCTTCTTAAGGTTCTCATTCTCAACCATTAATGAGGCATCACAAGTGAAACCATCACTACTAGATGAGGTAGAAGTAGAAGTACTACAAGAAGGGTTAGTGGGAGCAACAATGATAGGCATAGATAATGATTCATCAATTATATCACAAGTTAAGCCTACATTACAAGTCTCAACATGCTTCTTTTTATTTTGCTCATCAAGCAAAGAGGAATGGGCATTTTCAAGCTTTTTGTGAGCCTTGCCAAGCTTCTCATGGGCTTTCTATAGCCTCTCATGAGTTGCATTGAGCTCATCAAAGGCTTGCTTAAGGGCTTTTAGTTCCTTATGCAAGCTTTTGCATTCCCTTCTCTTAATGCCAAAGTGTTCTTTAGCATCTTCTAGCATATCAAATAATTCATCCTTAGTAGGTTCATCATCATCACTATCACTTTCACTTTCATTTTCATTTTCATTTTCATTTTCATTTTCATTTTCATTTTCATTTTCATTATCATGTTCCTCATCACTTCCATCATCATAAATTTGTACCTTAGTGGCCTTAGCCATGAAGCATGATGAAGTGTCGAAGAGAGAAGGCTTCTCATTGATAGCAATGCTTGCAAGTGCCTTCTTCTTGGTGGTCTTGTCATCATCACTATCATCCTCATCACTTGTGGAAGCATCACTATCCTAAGTGACCACATATGAACCACCCTTCTTCTTCTTGAAGGTCATCTTGTCCTTCTTCTCTTTCTTTTCCTTCTTGTCCTTCTTCTTGTCATCATCTTTGTCGCTATTGTATGGGCATTGAGCAACAAGATGATCTTTGCTTCCACAATTGAAGCACCTTCTTGACTCTTCCTTGTTCTTGGATGAAGACTTCTTTCTTCTAGCACGGTAGTCTTTCTTCATCATGAATTTACCAAATCTCTTGACAAAGAGAGCCATATTCTCATCATCATCATCATCCCATGAGCCGTCATCTTCACTTGATGTGTCTTGCTTTGCCTTGCCCTTGGATGATGTGGCCTTGAATGCCACGCTCTTCTTTTTCTCATCCTTCTTCTCATCTTTCTTCTCCTTCTTTTCTTCCTTCTTATCATCATCTCTATATATATCATCGGTCATTATATCTCCCAACACTTGGTTTGGTGTCATAGTGTCCAAACCACTCCTCACTAGAATAGTGACCAATGTGCCAAATCTTGAAGGTAAGCATCTCAAGAACTTGTGGGAGAAGTCCTTGTCCTTCACCTTTTCTCCAAGTGCTTTGAGATCATTGACAAGCACTTGAAGCCTATGGAACATCTCCGGCACACTCTCATCCTCCTTCATCTTGAAACTTGCAAACTTCTCTTTGAGAATATATGCCTTTGCACCCTTCATGGCTTGAGTGCCCTCAAATGATTCCTCTAATTTCTTCCATGCCTCATGAGCTCTCTCAGTGTTCTTGATTTGCTCAAAAGTTCTCTCATCCAAAGCATCATGGATGGCACTAAGAGCAATGTCATTATTTTGGAGTAGCATTTCTTCGGAGGCGGTGGGAGCCTCTTCATCTTCAATCTCAATCTTTGTCTCTACCACCTTCCAAACCTTCCTATTGATTGACTTGATATAAGTTGTCATCTTAGCTTTCCAATAGGGATAATTTGAGCCATCAAATTAGGGTGGCTTCTTAGTGTTGTTGATTTGAGCCATTTTTACACTGAAGGTTGTTAAGCCTCAAATCACGGTGACCTTGGCTCCGATACCACTAGAATGGTCCTAATGGCTAGAGGGAGGGTGAATAGTCTATTAAAAATTTCTAAAACAACACTTAACAAACCGGTTAGACAATTATGAGGCGAAGCAAGTGTTACACTAGCCTACTAAAAATGCAAGCCACCTACCATAATTCTAGTTTCTATAATTTCTATCCACACAATGGCTATGTCACTACACTAAGTTAATGTGCTCTCAAAGACTAACTAAAGAGCCACACTAACCAAACTAATAAGCTCTCACAACTAGCTACACTAAAGAGCTTGATAACTAGTTTGCGTTAATGTAAAGAGAGAGAGAGCAAGATAGTTATACCACCGTGTCGAGGAGTGAACCAATCAATCACAAGAATTAGTATCAATGAATACCAATCACCTCAGAATCAAATGATGACAAAATGATTTTTTACCAAGGTTCATTTGCTTGCCGGCAAGCTAGTCCTCGTTGTGGCTATTCACTCACTTGGAGGTTCACGCGCTAATTGGCATCATACGCCAAACCCTCAATAGGGTGCCACACAACCAACACAAGATGAGGATCACACAAGCCACGAGCAATCCACTAGAGTACCTTTTGACTCTCCACCAGGGAAAGATCAAGAACCCCTCACAATCACCACAATCGGAGCCAGAGATAATCACCAACCTCCGCTCGATGATCCTCGCTGCTCCAAGCCATCTAGGTGGTGGCAACCACTAAGAGTAATAAGCAAATCTCACAGCGAAACACGAAGACCAAGTGCCTCTAGATGCAAACACTCAAGCAATGCACTTGGATTCTCTTCCAATCTCACAAAGATGATGAATCAATGATGGAGATGAGTGGGAGGGCTTTGGCTAAGCTCACAAGGTTGCTATGTCAATGCAAAAGGCCAAGAGAGTGAGCTTGAACCAACCATGGGCTTAAATAGAAGCCCCACAAAATAGAGCCGTTGTACCCTTCATTGGGCACTGCTCGGGGTGACCAGATGCTCCGGTTAGATCGACCGGACGTAGGACCCTAGCGTTCGGTCGCCCAATGCTTGCCATGTGTCATCGGCTTCAAACGTTGATCGCCCGATCTCAACGGTCATCAGTACATTTAAGTAGTGACCGGACGTGCTAACACCAGCGTCCAGTCATTTCCAGTAAGGTACCAGAAGCAAAAAATCATGACCGGATGCGTCCGGCCATGCCCGATTGGACACACCCAGCATCTGGTCACTCAATGTCATCATACGTCATACTAACCGAACTCAGGCCCTAAGCGTTCGGTCATTTTTTGCGCTAGCGTTCGGTCATGAGACCGAAACCGCGCGCACACTGCTACCACTGATCGGACGCGCCGGTCATACCGAGACCAGCGTCTGGTCACTTATAGTGACCACGTTCACCTGGGTTTACCTACCGGACACATCCGTTACACTCTGTGAAACCCTATATTTTCTGTACAGCGCGCTGGTGGCATAGTCAGACTATCCGCACTCTACAGGCAGACACTCTACTGGTGAAGTTCCTAACCCTTGCTCAAACGTGCCAACCACCAAAGTGTATCACCTTGTGCACATGTATTAGCATATTTTCACCAACATTTTCAAGGGTGTTAGCACTCCACTAGATCCTAAATGCATATACAATGAGTTAGAGCATCTAGTGGCACTTCGATAATCGTATTTCGATACGAGTTTCACCCCTCTTAATAGTATGACTATTGATCCTAAATGTGATCACACTCTCTAAGTGTCTCGATCACTAAAACAAAATGACTCCTACCACTTATACTTTTGCCTTGAGCCTTTTGTTTTTATCTTTCTTCTTTTCAAGTCCAAGCACTTGATCATCACCATGGCATCACTGTTATCATGACATGATCTTCATTTGCTTCACCACTTGGAATGTGCTACCTATCTCATGAACACTTTGATAAACTAGGTTAGCACTCAGGGTTTCATCAATTCACCAAAACCAAACTAGTGCTTTCACCAACATTGACCGCAAGGTGGGTCCAAAGCCCGCCGAGGGTACCCCGAACCACTTCGAGAAGCTACTCAAAGGGCCATGCCCAAACCGTGCCTTGCTCGTCAGACATCTCTATAAGGACTGTGGCCTCATGAAATGGTTCTTATCTGGAGGCTCCAACAAAGGGGAGCATAGGGGGGACCCCAAGCTGACCACAAACAACATCGAGGAGAAGGACGGTGGCTTTTTGATGCTGGATGGCTACCTCATGATCTTTGGAGGGTCGGTGGCCTATAACTCCAAGTGCCGCTAGAAGCTTGAGCGTAGCGAGGTCTATATGGCTAAGCCAGCTGCGCCTACCTTCCTCTGATGGTCGGAGTCTGCCATAACCTTTGATCAGACCGACCACCCAGAATGCATCCCACAACCAGGACAATATCCGCTCGTAGTTGACCAGATCATCGGCATGAAGTGGCTCACCAAGGTACTAATGGATGGAGGTAGTGGCCTCAACATCATGTATGCCGAAACACTCGATGCCATGGGCATCGACTGAGCACTCATCCGACTGACTGGGGCGCCTTTCCATGGCATCATGCCTAGAAAGCAGGCCATGCCACTCGAGCAGATCAATCTGCCCGTCACCTTTGGGGATCCGACCAATTACAGGATGGAGACCCTTACCTTTGAGGTGATCGAGTTCCATGGAACCTACCACACCATCCTAGGATGTCCATGCTACGTGAAGTTCATGGGTATCCCCAACTACACCTATCTAAAGCTGAAGATGCTGGGACCATACGATGTCATCACCATCGGCACCTCCTTCTAGCACGCCTATGAGTGCGAGGTTGAGTGCTGCGGACACGCCACGACGATCGTCGCCTCCAAGGAGCTTGCTGCCATCAAGAAGGAAGTCACCGAAGAAGCGCCCGACCCCAAGCGGTCGGTCGGGTCTTTCGAGCCTATGGAGGGTGCCAAGGAGGTCCTCATAGACCCTAGTGGCTCCAAGGGCAAAGCGGTGTGCATTGGCATCATGCTTTCCTCCGAATAGGAAAGCACGCTCGTCGACTTCCTCCGTGCCAATAAATATATCTTTGTGTGGAAACCCTCGGACATGCTCATCTTCAGTTAAAGACCTAGCACCTGCACCTAAGCATGTTCTCAAGTTAGGCTAGCACCTAAACAATCAACAAGAATATTGCAACAAAGCATGCACACAAACATTCATATTTCAGTGAAACAGAGACTATACAGCGGTACGGTAAACTGACCATAACTGAAGATATACAATTCCAAATGACATCCAACAAGACAATTTGGAAACCTTATGAAATCACCTACAATTCATTTTTAGACCTCGAGGCATGATTCCAAACTTTACCAGGTCGAATTTACAGAATTACATGATCAGGTCCAAACAAGACAGAGAACAAGCAACTCTGTGATCCAACTTTGAACGACTGTAACTCCTAAACTACTAGGCCAAATGCTACCAAATTTCAACAAGAGCTAGATACATAAGTTATCTACAACTTTTGTATTTACCACATTCCCAGCAAACCAAAATATCATTGGGAACTTTGTAAAGTCCCGAGAACTGTCCAGAGACATAATGCTAGGAAATATTTATTAACTTACATTGCAAGCAAATAATTGGACAAAACCCACTCTACTCACTTATCACACATGTCACAAGAACACCAGAAAGTAAAGTGCTCGCCACCAATTCATTTCTTTTAATGCCTTTCTTAATTTATTTAATTAATTAAGAGAAATGATAAACCTATATGAGAACTACACCATTTAATCTACAAAAATTATAGTAGGTACTACATGCTCCAAGTAGACCACTATAAAAATTTCACATCATTTGAGCAAGTATAACATCCTACACAAAAATGACAAGCCATAAAGGCTTAAAATGACATAATTAGGAAACCCTAGTGAAAAGTGTCGAGCAACAGATTTTATATTTTTCCTAGCATCCTTAAGGTACTAGGACATTCCCCATAAAATTTCATGGTCATTGGATTCATAGATAAATTACAAAAATTCACACAAGGATCATTCAATGATAAAAGGAAAATCTATAACTCAAAACCCATACATGCAATGACTCTCAAATTTTTACCAGAGCTTCTACTAAGCAAGAGTAGCTCACCAACAAAATTTCATAATTTTTGGAGCACAGGAACTCAAGATATAATTTAAACAAGTTTGCACGCATTTGAAAACACATTTCAAGTTTCAATTTAATTCATCCAAAACTTCCACTACAAGTGTTCATGTTATATTTTTCCTAAATACTAGACTTCACCAAGATCCTAACAAAATTGGAACCACTCATTTTGGATCTACAAAACTAGAGATACAATTTTTACAAAATAGCATCAAAACAGGAAATATCTGAACTAGCTTCTAATACTCAGTCACTAACAAGCGGGGCCCTCGGGTCAGATGACCCCACAGGTCAGCGAGAGGAAATAGGGGAGGCGGCTGCGACGGTGCAGCAGTGGCGAAGCTCGCCGACGGTGGCTTCACCGGCGACGAGGAGGGTACCTCTGTGCTCGCCATGATCTCCCGCATCGATTGACCTACTAACCCTAAGCTCTAGCGGACTCTAGGTAAGGCGGCCATGGCGCACGGTGGCTCGGCGGAGCTCCAGTGGCAGTGCTAGCGACGGCGAGCCCCCATTGCCTCTCCTGAGCTCAGTACAAGCTTCCCGAGGTCACCACGGAGCTAGCTAGGTAGGAAAAGGAGGATGAGAGGGACCCTAGCTATCCCGACCACGGCGGCCTCGAACTCCGGTGAGGTCACGCTCATGGCGGTGGCGGCGGAAGTGACAAATGTGCCCTCACCTTGACTTGATAGGCTCAGCTAAGAGGTGGAGGAGGTAGAGGAGGACACGGCGGAGCTTTGGGCTAGCTGGAGGCAGCGTTTTCACGGTGGCGAGGGAGCTAGGCGACGGCGCATGCTCGACGGCAATGGCGGAGCCGGCGTGCTGCTGCTGCTGTGAGCGGAGGGGGCGAAGGAGAGTGAATGCGAGCACTGGGAGGGTAGAGGGACACAGCTTCAAGCTGAGGACACCAGGCAATGGCGTCAGGCCAGCCACGGCGTGTGGTTGCCACGCGGCGGCCGGTCTTTGTTGCCGGTCGGCACTATAGCTCCGATTCAGTTAAGAGATCAAGGTCTGCCAGCAAGAATTGACAGTGCTTGATCTCCTAAACCGTGAAGAATCAGTGAAAACAATATAAATGAAAGTTGTAGCCCTTCATACCATCTTCAATTCCTATTAAAGGACCAAGACCTAATTCTCAAAGGATCATGAGAAAAATTATGCCAAAGTTGAGTACACGAAACTGAAATCCTGGTTTATGACTTAGAAAATTTTCAGAGTTTCCAAATAGACCTCAAACTGACTTGTGGGTCCTTTTTTAGCATGTTCTGCACATTTTCATGACTTGGCTCCTAAACAAAGTTTGTTCCTCATAAAATTTGCTACAACTTTGCTTTAGGTTGCTCAGACATACAAACACTCTAAGCTATACTTTTTAAACAGTCAAACCCAGGAGCTCTAGGGGTCTAAAGTAGTCAAACCATGACTCGGAAACCAAATTAGGCAAAATGATCAACATGAACATTGTTCCTAATGACATTCTAAGTATAAATAAGTTGCTTAAGAGGATAATTAGCCACACCACACATTGGTCACACCAAAATCAAGCATCACATGCATTGAAACAAGGAAAAACAAGTGAAATGTTACCTTTGTTTCAAAGTCATGTTTCACATGTTTCATGATTTTGTTGCATAGTACTAACTAACCATGTTTCACTAAAGTGAGTTGCACATGTTGCACTTGAGTGTTGCACACTATTCATTTCATAAAACAAACACACATGAAATATAACAATATGTTGCAATGTTTCGAAAATATGTTTCATGCAATATAAGCTCATGAATGGATGAATGATGCTCATGTTCATGAAATGCAAGTGCAAATGTAGAAGCCAAACACCTAGGGTGTTACAGTCCTCCCCCCTTATAAAAATCTTGTCCCGAGATTTGACAAGCGTACCATTGCTGATAGAATTCCCTATAACTGTCCCTCAAATAATCTTCTCATTCCCACGTTGCATCGCGTTCACTACCCTGATTACTCCACATGACCTTGTAAAACTTGACCACTCGACTCCGAGTCACTCGCTCACGAGTGTCAATTACTTGGACTGGCTTTTCTTCAAAGGTCAAATCAGATTTTAACTCGATATCCCCTAGTGGAACTCTCTCTTCAGGGATGCGAAGACATTTCTTCAATTGGGATACGTGAAAGACATTGAAGATAGCACTCATCTCAGGAGGTAATTGGATCTTGTATGCCACCTTACCACTCTATCCAATGATTTGAAATGGACCGACATATCTTGGCGCAAGCTTTCATTTCACACCAAAGCGTTGGACACTCTTCATAGGTGAGACTTTAAGATAAACGAAGTCTCCAACTTCGAATTCAATAGGCTTTCTACGGCGATCAACATAACTTTTCTGCCTAGCTTGAGCTGCGCCATATCGGTTTGGATAGTACGAACTTGTTCTTTGGCTTCTTGAACAAAATCAATTCTATAATATCTCCTTTCACCGACTTCTACCCAATTCAACGGGGTTCTACACTTTTGGCCATACAAAGCTTCAAACGGTGCCATCTTCATACTCTCTTGATAACTATTATTGTACAAGAATTCAGCTAGGGGCAGCCACTTTTCCCATGAACCCTTAGCCGAGATGACACATGCTCTCAACATATCTTCTAAGATTTGATTCACTCGTTCAGTTTGCCCATTGGTTTGCGGATGATAGGCAAAATTTCTTACTAACTTAGTTCCTAATAATCCGTGTAAGTGCTCCCAAAAGCGAGCAGTGAACTGTGGTCCTCTATTAGAGACAATAGTACGAGGTATCCCATGAAGTCGAACTATCTGATTAAAGTACAACTCCGCATAGTCAGTTGGACGGAAATCTATGCGGACAGGAATGAAGTGTGCAGACTTGGTCAGACGGTCTACAATCACCCAAATGGAGTTAAAATTCCTCTGAGTAGTAGGGAGCCCAACGATAAAATCCATACTTATATCCTCCCATTTCCAACCTGGAATAGAGAGTGGCTGAAGCAATCTAGCTTTCATGTGCATAGCTTTGACTCGACAACAAGTGTCACACCTAGCCACATAAGCGGCTATCTCCTTCTTCATCTTGGTCCACCAAAAGCGAGGCTTCAAATCATGATACATTTTGTTACTACTAGGATTAATAGATAATTTAGAGGAATGGGCTTCGGATATGGTTTGATTTCTAAGCTCTCTATCCTTTAGAACCACCAACCTATCCTTGAACCATAACACGTCATTCTCATCTACCCGAAAATGTTTGGTTTCTTGCTCTTTCATCTTACGCTTGATGTGGAACACACCTGAATCCGTCTTCTGTAGCTTGATAATTTGACTCTGTAGAGTACAACTGACAGTGATGTTGTGAAGGACTGCAGGATGTAGGAGTTTTGACAAATGGAAGTCACTTTCAATCAAAGAGTGGCAATGAGATTTCCTGCTTAAGGCATCCGCAATGACATTTGCCTTGCCAGGGTGATAGTGCACTTGGAGGTTATAATCCTTGATCAACTCGAGCCATCTTCTCTGACGCATATTCAACTCAAGTTGGGTGAAGATGTACTTAAGACTTTTATGATCAGTGTAGATGTTGCACACATTGCCGAGCAAATAATGTCTCTAGGCCTTCAAAGCATGAACAACTACAGCGAGTTCTAAGTCATGCGTCGGATAGTTCACCTTATGCTTCCAAAGTTGGTGAGAGGTATAAGCAATGACTCTACCCTCCTGCATAAGAACACCTCCTAAACCGATGCCTGATGCATCACAAAACACATCAAAAGGTTTCTCGATATCCGGCTGTGCCAAAACCGGTGCCGAAGTTAGAAGGGTTCATAGGGTGTGAAAAGCCGCATCACACTCGGAAGTCCAGACAAACCTCATATCTTTTTGTAGCAACCGAGTCATAGGCTTGGCTATTTTAGAGAAATCTAGAATGAAGCAACGATAATAGCCAGCCAATCCTAGAAAACTCCAAACCTCATGCACCGAGATTGGAGCCTTCCAATCCAACACTTCTTGCACTTTGGTGGGATCCACCATAATTCCACCATCGGACAACACATGTCCAAGAAAAGGTACCTCACGAAGCTAGAATTCACACTTGCTGAACTTTGCATAAAGCTTGTGCTCCCGCAATCTAGTGAGAACCACTCGCAAATGTTCAACATGATCTTCTTCATTCTTAGAATAGACCAAGATATCATCTATAAATACCACCACAAATTTGTCCAACTCGGGCATAAACACCGAATTCATCAAATACATGAAGTGTGCGGGGGCATTGGTCAATCCAAAAGACATAACAAGATACTCGTACAGACCGTATCTTGTAGAGAATGCCGTTTTTGGAACATCCTCAGGCCGAATTTTGATTTGATGATAACCAGATCTCAAATCAATCTTGGAAAAGACTTTTTCTTTAGACAACTGATCAAATAAGATATCTATGCATGGCAGAGGGTACTTATTCTTGATTGTGACTGCATTCAAAGGCCTATAATCTACACACATGCGTGGGGATTGATCCTTCTTCTTCACAAAGATAGCTGGGCACCCCATGGAGACGAACTAGGACAGATAAGGCCTTTCTTTAGAAGTTCATTCAACTGGGTCTTAAGTTCGGCTAGTTCATTGGGAGGCATCCTATAAGGCCTTCTAGAGATGGGGCGCTGTACCGGGTAGTAACTCTATCTTGAACTCCACATCTCAATCCGAGGGCAATCCGGGCAAATCATCAGGAAAACATCTAGAAAATCACACACGACAGGGATATCTGCCAAAGCCTTTGCTTGCACCGCATTAGCCGTACAAGAAAGATTGATGTCCTTGGGTAGCTGTACTCGAAAACCCTCCTAATTACAAGGATCTCTGAGCATGACTACTCTAGTCGATGTATCAATAAGCACTCCATGACTGCTCATCCAGTTCATTCCTAATATCACGTCGATACCCAGCCCCGGTTACACTACCAGATCAACTGGATAGCTTTGCCTCTCTATTTCAAATTGCACGTCCCCAACTACTAGCTTGGTTGGGATAGTACCACTGGCAGCCCTAATACAATAACCCTCACCCTCAACAGTGTATGTTTTCTACATAAACTTGGATGCAAATGCGGGACTAATAAAAGAATGCGAAGCACCCGAATCAAATAGTACAACTGTAGGGTGTTGATCAACCAGGAACTTACTAGCAGTTACTACCTCTCCTGACGGGATATCAGTAATATTAGTGTGGTTCACCTGTCCCTGATGGCCACCTTGGTAGTTATTCTTCTTAGGGTAAGGGCACTCCCTTGCCCAGTGACCTGTCTTGTTGCAGTTCCAGTATGGCATGTTGCTTGGAGGAGCCTTGGAACTACCTTGACTAGTAGTGTCCTTGGGAAGAGCAACTGTAAAAGCCTTACGAAATCCAGTCCTGCCTAGATTCTTCTTCTGCAGTGGGCGAAATTTAGTAGCTGATGCTAGAGGGCGGAATGGAGCCCTTTGGGTGACTGGAGCCTTAGATTGTGAGGCACCCACCTCATAGGCCCTCTTACGATTTTTCGATGCAGCATATACAACATTGTTATTCTCTTGTGATAAAGCATCACTCACAAACTTATTAAAATGAGCACACTTGCAATTTCCCATGGTCTTCATCAATTTGGGGCTAAGTCCCCACTTGAAACTAGTGATCTTTTTGGCATTAGTGTCAACAAACTCAGTAGCATACCTTGCAAGGTTATTGAAAGCCTATAGGTATTCATTCAAGCTCTTGTTCCACTAGGTCAGCTTCATGAACTCCGTATGCTTGATTGCCATGAGACTAGGAGGAATATAATTTCCCCTGAAAGCAGACTTGAACTGATCCCAAGTGATTTGGGCATTAGCGGGCATAGTGGACCGATTATGACTCCACCAAATACCAGCTGGCCCATGCAGTTGGTGAGATGCATACTTAGTCTTTAGCACCTCAGTCAAGCGAAGCAGACGGAATTTCTGCTCGAGAGTGTTCAACCACTCATCAGCTTGGAGGGGCTCTTTAGCCTCCTTGAAGATTGGTGGTTTAGTGTCAAGGAAATCTTTGAAGTCGCTATACTGATTTGGTTCTGGTCCTTGGCGTGCACCACGACCATCATGATTTGCAATCATGCAGAGAGCCTCAGCCATAGTGCGCTGTCCTTCCACAAGGATTGCCATCAATTCCGTTGGTGTGGGTGGTGGTGGCGGTGGAAGATCGTCATCATCACCACCGCACCAGTGGAACGAGTGCGAGGCATCTGCCACAATGCGCAACCAGCAATTATTGGTTATGTCAGCACATTGGAGAGGAACAATGTAATTATGCCAAACTGAATTTACTGGAGAGAATGAAAACTTCATACAATAAACAGCAGCAATAATTCATTTTCCAATCACCACATCATCAATTTGATTACTAGCGCCATACGCAGTGCATTCCAACATGACAAGTTTTAAACTTAACCAACAAGGTACGCATCCCGAAGGGAGCGAATTAAGGTACATTACATGCCAAGTTCGAATTAAAACGTACATCCCACATCAGTCATAGTACTAAGTCCATTACACCACTGACTGCAAAAGCTTAAACTAGTGAGACTTGCTAACTAACTACTCATCGAAGTGATCGCTGTCCACATCGGAGATGCCCTAGACTTCTTTAGGATCTTCCTCTTCTTCTTCATTTGCAGGTTCAGCTGCATTGTCATCCATCTGCATGTCCTCTTCTTCTTCATCGGCCTCAATCACTTGAGGTCCACCCACATTAGGATACCTTGGTATGGGGTGAGGAATAGGAAACAGGCGGTTGTTCAGTTGATGGTGTTCAACCTGAAGCTCTTCAAGCTGCTCTTGGAGCTCATGCTCTCTTTGAAAAGCATTGTGGTTAGCCATGATCTAGCCCTGACGTCTTTCTTCTGCCAACTCTAAGGCTGCATCTCTATGGCGGGTCACACGATCCAACTCCTGTGCTGCCTCATCTCTCTCTATAGGGAGGTTCATCAGTAGTTATGAAGCTCGTCTCTCTCGCGTGCTGTTTGACACCACTGCTGTAGGCGATAATTTGCAATACCTTGAATCTCATCTACTTCTTGCTGAGCTCGCCCACATGCATCCGCCCTACGGCGATACTTGCGGGCACGCAACCTAAACTTGTGCTGGGCTACCATTGCCTTGCCAGCTTCTTCTAGCACACTAGAAAGGGTGTCCTGCCTGACTCGACAAAGCTTTAAGACGGCCATCATAGCACTCATTCCAGCATTATCGCTCTGAACACGTTCACCACGGCCTCGAACCAAAGTCTGACCAACTTCTTGAGTCCACTCAGCCTCAGTAGGAGCCACTCGGGGAATGGATGAAGCTGGTCCACCCACTAACTCATCCCCAAAGCTCTGTGCTATATCCATAAGCACATCAAGGGTAGCAACTTGAGCGGCTTCCCATGGGCTTTGCCCATCAGTCTCAATACTCCACCCATGCCACAATGGTCTCGTGGGGTTCTATGGTACTATAAAGGTCACAACGTACCAAGGTACATCTCCCAATGGTGCCGCTTGCCTCCACATGTAGTGGGGTGCCTCTGGGTACCCAACTGAACTGAGCACCCTCTAGAGCAAGGTGGGCGTACCGAACTGGTCCAAAAAGGTGCTGCTACTAGTAGGAAATGCGGGCGCGGCCATCTGTATCAATAAGGGATGCAACTCACGTGAGAGGATTATTTTGTTAAGAGATTGAACTTAATACCTGGGATAAGCAATTATAAGGGAGGGAGTAATGCAATATGAATGACATGAGTGAATATGATGCATGCTCGTTCTGTACATCCTCACAAACCTAAGAAAATTTAAGTTTTAGCAGAATATACGGTGGCATACATACGTTCTCTCAATTAGCGGTAACTAGTCGATCTACATGGTGCGTTATTAGCGTACCTGCAGAAAACTTCATTGTAGCACCAACCCAACAAGATATAATGCTAATAATGAAAGTAGTAACTAAGATACTCTCCATATATATCCCAGATATATATACTTTGGTATCCAAACTACCCGACAGATGTACCCACAATTAAGTACCTTCATATATACATGTATGCAACACGTAAATACTCCAGTAACCACAACTAACTCTCCCCTAGACCGACAGTTGGACGGTCATGCTCTTATAACTCACACTTACCTTAGCATAGAGGCAATTGATCCACACATTACCATTCAAACGAATGGCACCCATGCAATAGCACGCCGCATGGACGACGAAATAGAAACAATCAATTTCCCCCAAGTTAGTAATTATATATAAGCCACCTAGAAGTCCTTAAGTGGGCTACAAGGGATGCGATCACCAGTACACCATAAATTTTTTGAATTTTGAACACTTATATATAACTATAAGTTGGAAAACCGTTTTCATAACAAAAGCTTTTGTTTTAAATACCCGTATGACATGTTTAGTGTTGAATCTAGCTCTGATACCAGCTGTCACAGAACCGACCAATTTATAAGAGCACAAGTACAAAAACAATCGATGAAACGATCAAATTCTCGCACTTGAGCCCATATAAACCCGGTAGTCAACTGAAACCTCAAAGGATTTCAAACCAACTTGCATACAACCAAGATCACAGTAATTCAACATAACATATCATACGTTACAACATTTCGCAGATGGTTTGCAAATAGATTACATCACCTCAGAGTCATCGTTATTACAAAACAAGTGTTGTAAAGTATGCGGAAGCAAATAGTTTAACTTACACACCCGAGTTCAAATACAAATACTGGTTTGCTGATCACAACCCGCAAAAGCATTCGGATAAGGGAAACAGAGATCATGCCCATGATATAGTCTTCGTCTCCCACCGGGTGGAGACAATACTTATAGAAGCCCTGATATAGAAGGTCATCTGCAACAAGAGGGAATAAACCCTGAGTACGAGAATGTACTCAGCTAGACTTACCTGTCAGAAACCAAAATAAAAGACACCAAGGATCATGCATAGCTTAATTTAGTGGATCTGACTGACACTTTCTTGTTGCGGAAAAGCATAAGTAATAATGATCAACTCTTAACCCGAACTAGCAGTGACTTTTAGCCATTAACATGTCATCTATATTAGCACCTGTACTAAGCAATCATTTTATTAAGGTTCAAACATTAATAACCATAGCAGGTATAAATCGTGGCAACATTATCATCATCATCCATTTAACCATATCGTTAAATTAATTGAATCTACGTTGCTGCTGCTTAGTCAAGTTCTTACTATCTGGGAGAGATGGCGATTCGAATTGATTCCTATCCAGCTGGAGGGGTATTCCTAAACACAAACCCTGCTTCCCCCGTCAGGGTTGCAAACAAGTCACCTTTGGCACAATTCAGGAGTCGTGAGTCCGAACAGATCAGCATTCTCAGAGAACCACTCTGCCAAGGTTGCTTGGGACTCTAACCCGTCTTGGACTTATGCCAATGGCTCTCCGCACATCCCTACTACCTCTAGAATGCACGCCACTGCTCGCGTTCCCGGCCTGAGTAGAGCTACTAGGCTTCACGGTCAGAATGAATTATCTGGCTAGCTAAGTGTTAGGCTGCGTTCAACATGATATGAGGACGTACAGCGTATCGGTCCTTAAATGACACAAACGGAGTCACTATGTCCAACCCTGCACAAGACTCCGCCCGATCTTAATTCATTATTAACATGGTTCTTTTCCACGATAGCAAATATAGCCAACCGTGATCCACCTCATCCTAAAGCTCGCAGGTGATAGGAAATCACCTGACTTCTACCGCACTAAGCATGGCTAAGCATTTAACCTGTTCCTAAACTTAAATAGGATTCCAGTGCGATATCTGGACAAGGATGGATATATAATGCAACAATTGGTTCCAACCAATTCCTATACTTAATGCATCATCAACAAATAAAAGATACCCAAGATGTCTGTAAAAACATGGAAGACTTAATATGCTTCGGGGCTTGCCTTTCAGGAAAGAGGAAGGACGGTGGTCAGGGCACTCGGGCAACTCCTCCTCGGCGGCTGCTTCGTTGATTTCCTGCACCTCGGGCTCCTCCTCCTAGCTCGCTCCCTCGAACTCCAGCAGCGTCACTCCCTCCGGCACACCTATTGTATGAATGCACAAGATAAATATCATGGATGCACATGAACGAAGTTAGGGATGCTCGGGGAATGCACATGCTTACTGCAGTCCGCATTTTCCGACTTAGGCTCTATTCAAATCACTTTAACTTACCAAGTTTATACAATCTAATGTACAATTGCTCATCTTCAGTTAAGGACCTAGCACCTGCACCTAAGCATGTTCTCAAGTTAGGCTAGCACCTAAACAATCAACAAAAAACATTGCAATAAAGCATGCACACAAACATTCATATTTCAGCGAAACAGAGACTATACAGCGGTACGGTAAACTGACCATAACTAAAGATCTATAATTCCAAATGACATGCAACAAGACAATTTGGAAAGCTTATGAAATCACCTACAATTCATTTTTAGACCTCAAGGCATGATTCCAACCTTTACTAGGTCGAATTTACAGAGTTACATGATCAGGTCCAAACAAGACAGAGAACAAGCAACTCTGTGATCCAACTTTGAACGACTGTAACTCCTAAACTACTGGGCCAAATGCTACCAAATTTCGACTGGAGCTAGATACATAAGTTATCTACAACTTTTGTATTCACCACATTCCCAGCAAACCAAAATATCATAGGGAACTTTGTAAATTCCCGAGAAATATTTATTAACTTACGTTGCAAACAAATAATTGGAAAAAACCAACTCTACTCACTTATCACACATGTCACAAGAACACCAGAAAGTAAAGTGCTCACCACCAATTCATTTCTTTTAATGTCTTTCTTAATTTATTTAATTAATTAAGAGAAATGATAAACCTATATGAGAACTACACCATTTAATCTACAAAAATTACAGTAGATACCACTATAAAAATTTCACATCATTTGAGCAAGTATAACATCCTACACAAAAATGACAAGACATAAAGGCTTAAAATGACATAATTAGGAAACCCTAGTGAAAAGTGTCAAGCAATAGATTTTATATTTTTCCTAGCATCCTTAAGGTACTAGGACATTCCCCACAAAATTTCATGGTAATTGGATTCATAAATAAATTACAAAAATTCACACAAGGATCATTCAATGATAAAAGGAAAATCTATAACTCAAAACCCATACATGCAATGACTCTCAATTTTTACCAGAGCTTCTAATAAGCAAGAGTAGCTCACCAACAAAATTTCATAATTTTTGGAGCACAGAAACTCAAGATATAATTTAAACAAGTTTGCATGCATTTGAAAACACATTTCAAGTTTTAATTTAATTCATCCAAAACTTCCACTACAAGTGTTCAAGTTATATTTTTCCTAAATACTATACTTCACCAAGATCCTACCAAAATTGGAACCATATACAAAACTAGAGATATAATTTTTACAAAACAGCATCAAAACAGGAAATATTTGAACTAGCTTCTAATACTCAGTCACTGACAAGCGGGGCCCTCGGGTCAGATGACCCCATAGGTCAGCGAGAGGAAACAGGGGAGGCGGCTACAATGGCGCGGTAGTGGCGAAGCTCACCGATGGCGTCTTCACCGGCGACGAGGAGGGTACCTCCGTGCTCGCCATGATCTCCCGCATCGATTGACCTGCTAACCCTAAGCTCTAGCGGACTCTAGGTAAGGCGGCCATGGCGCACGGCGGCTCGGCGGACCTCTGGTGGCAGTGCTAGCGACGGCGAGCCCCCATTGCCTCTCTTGAGCTCGGTACAAGCTTCCTAAGGTCACCATGGAGCTAGCTAGGTAGGAAAAGGAGGATGAGAGGGACCCTAGCTATCCCGACCATGGCGGCCTCGAACTCCGGCGAGGTCACGCTCATGGCGGTGGCGGCGGAAGTGACAAATGTGCCCTCACCTCGACTCGATAGGCTCAGCTAAGAGGTGGAGGTAGAGGAGGACACGGTGGAGCTTTGGGCTAGCTGGAGGCAGCATTTTCACGGTGGCAAGGGAGCTAGGCGATGGCGCGTGCTCAGCAGCAATGGCGGAGCCGGCGTGCTGCTGCTGCTGTGAGCGGCGGGGGCGAAGGAGAGTGAATGCGAGTGCTGGGAGGGTAGAGGGACGTGGCTTCAAGCTGAGGACACCGGGCAATGGCGTCAAGCCAGCCACGGCGCATGGTGGCCATGTGGCGGCCGGTCTCTGTTGCCGGTCGGCACTGTAGCTCTGATTCAGTTAAGAGATCAAGGTCTGCCAGCAAGAATTGACAGTGCTTGATCTCCTAAACCGTGAAGAATCAGTGAAAACAATATAAATGAAAGTTGTAGCCCTTCATACCATCTTCAATTCCTATTAAAGAACCAAGACCTAATTCTCAAAGGATCATGAGAAAAATCATGCCAAAGTTGAGTACACGAAACTGAAATCCTGGTTTATGACTTAGAAAATTTTCAGAGTTTCCAAATAGACCTCAAACTGACTTGTGGGTCCTTTTTGAGCATGTTCTGCACATTTTCATGACTTGGCTCCTAAACAAAGTTTGTTCCTCATAAAATTTTTTACAACTTTGCTTTAGGTTGCTCAGACATGCAAACACTCTAAGCTATACTTTTTAGACAGTCAAACCCAGGAGCTCTGGGGGTCTAAAGTAGTCCAACCATGACTTGGAAACCTAATTAGGCAAAATGATCAACATGAACATTGTTCCTAATGACATTATAAGTATAACTAAGTTGCTTAAGAGGATAATTAGCCACACCACACATTGGTCACACCAAAATCAAGCATCACATGCATTGAAACAAGGAAAAACAAGTGAAATGTTACCTTTGTTTCAAAGTCATGTTTCACATGTTTCATGATTTTGTTGCATAGTACTAACTAACCATGTTTCACTAAAGTGAGTTGCACATGTTGCACTTGAGTGTTGCACACTATTCATTTCATAAAACAAACACACATGAAATATAACAATATGTTGCAATGTTTCAAAAACATGTTTCATGCAATATAAGCTCATGAATGGATGAATGATGCTCATGTTCATGAAATGCAAGTGCAAATATGGAAGCCAAACACCTGGGGTGTTACAAAGGCATTTCATATGCCCCCAAACGGCTATCAAGTCCCAAGTGCTAGCTGATTTCGTTGTAGAGTGGACCTTGGTCCAAATGCCGCCGGTAGTCATCGACCAGGAGTACTGGACGATGTACTTCGACGGATTGCTGATGAAGAAAGGCACCGGCGTGGGGCTGGCCTTTGTTTCGCCCCTTAGGGTAAGCATGAGGTACTTGGTTCGCATCCATTTCCCCTCCTCCAACAATGTGGCCGAGTATGAGGCGCTCATCAACAGCCACTACAAGACATGTGTGGTTTTTTGACATTCTATTTATGTCAAAACATATGGAATTATTGTCACAACTTAAGATTTATGACTTTAAGTTGACAAAAATTCAAACGTCAAAAAACCAGCGTCACAAATTGATCATATGACATTTGTATATTTATTGTCACAAGCTTATGATGTTGTTTTATTGTCACAGAATTAGACCTTTCCACATGACAGCTGACATGACAGAAAAAAAAACGTCACAAAATTAGATTTGGCCTGCTAAAGCCCACTTAGCTCTGGGGCCACAAATATTTTTTGGGCCGTCGCTGGCTGGCCCATTATTCATTTTCGTTTTTTATATTTTTTAGGATTGCAGCCCATAAAATTTTCAGCCCACACAATTGAGCCCATATATTTTTTTCAGCCCAAACATTTTTTTGCAGCCCACATTTTTTTACAGCCCACAAATCACATGTTGGCCCAGCACACTTTACATTACTGAAGGCCGAGATCAATATAATAAATCAACAATGCAAATACACATAATTTACATATCCAGTGGCATTTTAACAATGATCAAAACTAAAATTACAAAAAACATTATCTTATTCTATCAAGACCTATATTCCTGTACAAAACACCTGCAGGAATCTTCCATATCTTCCAACACAAGGACCAGCACAATCAAGTTTTCTGGATTTTCCTAAAATCAGACGAAAAACACCATCAAAATTACACAAGTCATATAATAAGAAAGCACTAACTCAGTTTCCAACCGCTCAAATAAGGTAGATGTAGGCACAGCCGCACAAGCACTTGGGGGCTGTTTGGATTGAACCCTGGGAGTAAAGTGCCTCGCCTGTAGCCTGCCGGAGAGCTGCCTGCACCTTATTTGGTTGCAGCCCTGGTGACCTGCCTGTCCCAGGCATCGCCGCCAGGCTCAGGCGCATGAAAATGGTCGCCTGGCTGCCGCTGCTTCCTTGCCTGGATTAGTTACCTTGCATTAGCTATTTAATTAAGGTATACGTGCACCTGTTGAACTCTGGATTCCTTTTTAGCTAGCTATATCAAGTATCCGTGACCAGTTAAGATGCAATGAAAAAAATCATCATATATTAATGGTACTTATTTTTCATCGAATTATGTAAATACTTTTATGTTAAATATATGTACAAGAGTCATTTAGTTAGATTTTTTTTTCAATCTTACTAACTAAAAAAGATAAGGTAATCTATACCATACGTAGTGAGTCACAGTGTATACTAATCGTATGTACTAATAAAAATTAAAAATGTTGTATCGATACTGTGCACATTTTGTCACACAAAGATTAGTATGCAAAATACAATTATTTAATTTAATGTAAATAAATAAATATTTTACTGTTCATAACCATTATTTTTCCAAATCCAGATTAAGATTTCTTATATTGATTACTTATTTTTTATTTATCCTCACATTATTTAATCAAAAGTATTAAAATCATATATTATACTAAAAGACATAATTTATCAATATATTTCCTATTTAATCTTATTAAACGTGATTATCTAATATTAAACACGGACAACAATAATTTACTAAATTATATATTTTGGTTAATCAGATTATAAAAATACATGTTAACTATACAAAGATAAATAAAAAACACATTAATTTAAGCATATTATAAATTAAAAAAACTCACTTATCTGTTTTTATTTTGTTACCGTATGTTTATTTGTGTATATTTGAGGTATTATTAATTAAGAAAATGAATTAATTACCTCTCCAGCAGATAAGAAAACACATGATCTCTATTCATTAGCTTTCTCAGGCCAGGCATCTAACCAAACGAATAACTCTCAACTTGCCTGGCCAGGCAGATTCTCTCAGAATTCCAGGCAATTCTCAGGCAACACTTTTCTCCAGGCAAGTCATCCAGGCTTCCAACCAAACATGCCCTTGATGCATAAAAGAACCTGCCATAGAAACAGTCAGAAATTTGGAACTTTGATTCAAGAAATTGAATAAATAGATTGCTGAAGCAGTAAGCAGCAGCTAGTTACCATAATCTTATATGCAGTCCTAACAGAATGTTTTCTTCAATCCCAACAGAATTTCATACTATCGACCAACAGTCTAAGCCTAGGGTTTGCTGCTTTATTTTCATAAAGGAAAATGATACAGTCTTGTTTGCTGCTTTATTTTCACTGCAAAAATACTGCCCTCTTCTATATCTAATCTAATCATTAAAAGCACTTTCCAATACCTGCAGGCCCGGATAATAGATAGTAAAGGAGTCTAATCGAGGAACATGACAATGAAATTTGGATTTCACAAATTAAACTCTCCATCGAGTAAAATTACTGTCATCATATCGATCTACTGAAACAACAATACTCTATTATATATATGCATCCACGACAAGCAAGAAAAAGGTGGAGAAACTTGTACCGGAACAACAGAAGAATTATAAATCACACTTAGCACCAATTTCAGCAAAGGAAAAAGGCATGAGGTTGAAAGTTATGACTGCTCGTACCTGAACAACACGAACGGATGTCAGTCAGTTGCTGAAGAGCTTGCCATCGACAACGGAGGCACTTGCCTAGGACGCTTGAGCACTGTCCGGTTTGCGCACGCGCAGAGAGTCGCCGGAGGCCTTGTGGCCCTTGTCCACGCCGGATCTCGGTACCTACAAGGTGGACCGTGTGAGGGGATAGAGAGAGAGGCCAAGGGACAAAGAAGATTCGCTGGCTGACTCCGGGAGATACAGCACCGCCAGATCCAGCTACATGACGCCGCAGTGACGCAGGGAGCAGCGACCGGCAAGGCTGCACATCAGGCGACCACCACCCCCGAAATCCTTTGGATATAGCACGGGGTCACAGTTTGGCAAAAAGCTAACAGCCGGAGCAAGGGCAGGGGAGGGGGTAGAATCGTGAGCTGAACCATGTATGGCGGCGTGGATGGGGGCGCACGCATCAGGGTACGAGGAGGCGGCTTTGGATGAGAAGGTGGCTCCTGCATCGACGAGGGCACCTTCTTGAAGCAGACGTTCCCCTCGATCCAGCGGAGCTCCACCTGCCGAGCCACGCCATCCCCGCCCGCCGCCATGGCAGCCTCTTCCACGACAACAGCAAACTGCACGCAGAGTGCCTGGTGGCGGCGCGCAGCCTGCGGCCTGCGCAACCACGCGCACGCGGGGCTCGGCTGCCACTCTCAGCTGAGGCTCGGCGACAGCGAGGCCACAGCCCTGCACAACACTCGACGCTCGGGGTCAGGACTCGGGGCGGCGCGGCCTCGCGCTTGAGGCTTGCTGGAGTCCGCGCTCTCGGGGGGGCGGATGGGATCTGTCGAGAGGCAGCGGAGACGGGGATGTGGCAGATGCGCAGGGACAGGAATCCTCTGGACCTACTTATATACTAGGGTTTGTGAGAGGCATACCAAATCTCAACCATTGGATCTACAGATGAACGGCTCACGGTGAGGAAGGTTTCAGCTGGGCCTGAATATTTTTTGGGCCAATCTCACGGTGAGGAGTATTGGGCTAAATTAAAGCTGTCTTAGCCCGAGTTTTTTTTAAATGTTTTCTCATTTTCTTTAGGGT
The DNA here is from genome assembly GCF_019320115.1 of Miscanthus floridulus. Classification (NCBI taxonomy): domain Eukaryota; kingdom Viridiplantae; phylum Streptophyta; class Magnoliopsida; order Poales; family Poaceae; genus Miscanthus; species Miscanthus floridulus. The sequence goes on along the minus strand of NC_089587.1, from coordinate 112,986,495 downwards.
AGAAATGAGTGTAAATTCTTGAAAGATATATTGTTATATTGAAATAATGCAACCCGGGTTTGTGAGAGGCATACCAAATTAAGTTGATAAACAAATATATAAAATTAAGGTGTTGCCTAGGATTTTTAAGAATTTTGGATGTGATTTGCTATTTTCTACGCTTTAGGTGATTTTTAAGCAGTCAACAATAAAGTTTTTAGGCTATAATGAATTCAAACGAAAAAGTTGTCAACTACAAATTTTTAGAACTCATCGAGATATACAACTTTTGTTTTTGTCATTTCTCCATCTGACTTTGTTTGAACAATGCAAAATTTGAATTTTAAAATATGACTACTTCAAACAAAATTTTGAAAGAGTAAATGATTTCATCTGAAAAAGTCATCAACAACAAAGTTGTAGAAGTCATCAACATCTACAACGTTTATTTTGGTCATTTGTTCATCCGACAAAGTGATTGTAACATTGTTCACAATTTTTACATATCTCGTATGGTTTCATAAACTATGAGAGAGATATATAAATTTTGTGAACAATGTTACTATCACTTTATCGGATAAACAAATGACTAAAATAAAAGTTATAGATCTCGATCAATTCTACAACTTTTATGTTCATGACTTTTTCAGATCAAATCACTTACTGCTTCAAAATGTTATTTAAAGTTACCATTTTTTTAAATTCAAATTTTCAATTGATAAAACAAAGTTACATGAAAGTTTAACAAAAATAATAGCTGTAAGAATACAACAAATGGATAGAGCATGATTTTAGAAAATTTTAGGAAAAAGAATCATCTCATTTGGAGTTAGCACGAGGAAGAAAGACTTGTTACAAATTTTGACTACAGATTAAAAAAAGAAAAGCTTGTGTTCATGTTCTTGATTTTCCAGTATTTAAGCAATTTATTTTTTCTAGCGAAAATTCATATGAAAAGGTCATGTCCGAATGACATGTAGGGTCCGAGCATTAGTATATACGGTGTATTGGTGTTTTTTTTAAAAGTTTACGTTCATGATGTCATCGTGACTTTGTTTCTACATGACTGAACTCTGCCCTCTTCGTATGTGAGGAATATGTACGTGTATATATACTAAAGGAGTAAAGGAACTAGTTTGGACATGAAGACCTAGCAGCTGCAGTGGTAAGGTTTGTTTTTTTTTGCTCTTTTACTTGCTCCTACATAAACAATTCAAAACAAAAGAAGAATCATCATCTTCGAAACCGAACCACTGGTGCACTGGTAAGACCAGTTGTTCTCAGTCACCAGGTGCGCGGTTCGAACTCCCCAATGCCACACTTATTCTGATAGTTTTTTTTTCTTCTGAACGGGCCTGAGCTGGAGGAAGGGACGAGCCTGGGCCAGAGGTGGTCGACGGGCCGGAAGGGAAGGGCGTTGGGCTGGCCACTCAGGGGCCGAGCTGGGCTTGCAAAAAGAAGAGAGGAGGGTGGTTTAGGCCCAAGAGAAAGAGAGGAGGTCTTTTAATTTCTGCACAAGAGAAAAAAAAATGGGCTCAGGAGAGGCATTTTTTAATTCCAATGGTAAGACTCTTGCTTTTATTTTGACTGATCCTAGGTTTGAGCGCCCTTGCTCATAAATTTTTGAAATGTATTTTATTTTTCTCTCCAAGATAATATGTGTCATTTTGCTTATTTTTTCTATTGTAGTGATTAGGCGTATATAAAATAAAGCGCCACATTTAATTACGTCGGCCGTGAAATATAGACAAGAGTGGACTAAAATATGTTGAAAAAACAATTAAAATAAAAAAGAATATGTACCTACCTAATCACATGGCTGTGAAACATGCCAACATGGACAACAATGTTTAAAAAAATTAACAAATTACTTTTTGACACACAAACTTTGTCATAGGTTGATACCATTTATAAATTAGACTTTGTGACGTAGAAAATGCCTCTATGACGTAGCAAATATTGTCACTGGATGGAATTGAACTAGCTATATGACATTTTTTGTGACATACAACTTTTTATTGTCACTAAGTCGAAGTGCCTAAAACAGAATGTCATAAACCGGATGATATAATGACATTCCGACATGTTGTCATGCTAAATACGTCAAAAAACCACACATTTCTTGTAGTGAGCCTACGTATCGCTATCGAGTTGGGTATCCAACGCCTCGACGTCTGGGGTGACTCCCGGCTGGTCATCAACCAAGTCATGAAGGAGTCGAGCTACCACAACACCAAGATGGCTACATATTACCGGCTGAGAAGTCCGCCAGCTAGATGACAAGTTCGACGGTCTTGAGCTCAATCACATCCCTAGGTGTCTCAACGAGGTGACCGACGCGTTGGCAAAAGCGGCGTCCGACCGAGAACCGATGCAACAGGCGTCTTCGCTAGTGATCAGCACAAGCCCTCGGTCCACTACAAGGAGCCAGAACAAGCCGGTGATGGGCCGCCTACCCTGGGCTTGGGGGCTAACCAGTCATCGGCTCTATCCGACCCTGAGGTCATGGAGCTAGATGAGGATCCAGCGACAGAGCCCAACCCTCTGGCCGACTAGAGGATGCCCTACCTCATTACCTCCTCTATGAGGCACTATAGACAGACAAGACGGATGCTCGGTGGCTCGCACGTCGCGCTAGATCCATTGCCATTGTTGATGGCAAGCTCTATAGGTGGAGCCACACTAGGATCCTACAACGCTGCATCCCCATCGAGCAGGGGATGTAGTTGCTGAGTGATATCCATAGTGGGGTCTGCAGTCACCATGCCGTGCCTAGAACCCTAGTCGGAAACGCATTCCGATAAGGCTTCTACTAGTCGACTGCAGTTGACAACGCCGAACAGATTATGCACACCTGCGAAGGCCGAAGGGTGTTAGTACTATGCTTGGTAGACCCACCTATCGGTCCAAGCGCTCCAGATGATCCCCATCACGTGGCTGTTCATGGTCTGGGGGCTCGACCTGGTCAGACCTCTCAAAAGGGCATTCGGGGGCTATATGCACTTGCTTGTCACCATAGACAAGTTTACAAAGTGGGTAGAGGCTCGACCGATCTCTGCGATCAAGTCCGAGCAAGCCGTGCTGTTCTTCCTTGACATCATCCATCGCTTTTGAGTGCTGAACTCCATTATCATGGACAACGGTACAGAGTTCATTGGAAAGAAGTTCCTCTGATTCTGCGATGAATATCACATCCACGTCGATTGGGCTGCCGTGGTGCACCCCTACACGAATGGGTAGGTCAAGCGCACGAACGGTAGGGTCCTACAAGGCCTCAAGCCTAGGATCTTCAACTAGTTGAACAAGTTTGGAGGATGATGGCTCGCGAAACTTCCCATGGTGCTCTGGAGTCTAAGGATGACCCCAACCAGGCCACCATCTACACACCATTCTTCATGGTCTATAGTTCTGAGGCTATCCTCCCGACCGACCTTGACTATGGAGCACCGAGGGTTAGGGCATACGACTAATAGGGAGCCGAGGCATCCCTCGAGGATGCCATGGACCAGCTAGATGAAGCGCGTGATGTCGCCCTCCTCCGCTTAGCCAAGTACCAGCAAGTGTTGCACTGGTGCCACAGCCATCGAGTGCAGGGTCAGGCCTTCAACATCGGGGACCTGGTGCTCAGTCTCGTCCAGAGCAACAAGAACCACCACAAGCTCTCTCCACCATGGGAGGGACCGTACGTCATCGTGGAAGTGCTCCGACCAGGCACCTACAAGCTCAAGACCATCGACGATGAGGTCTTCGTCAATGCCTGGAACATCGAGCAGCTACACCATTTTTACCCTTAATATATGCACACTTTCTCTTATCAGTTTTGCTATCGACTTTCTAATCATTAGTGACACCTGACCCTAGCAACAACAAGGGGTCGGGTCTCACTTGGGGGCTAATAAGAGCATATATAACCAGTAGACATTCTCTATGCCCAACCCTTTCTCATGTTAAGACCCAGAAGCGAGGTTTGCGAAAACAAACGTTGAGTAAAACTGGTCAGACTACGAGAAACCTACGGCCCAATGACTACGGCGCCTTTGCTCACCAGCATAATTAGAGTTTTTTCTGCACCTTGGGCTTTCTGGCCTTAGCTATGGAAAGAGTCGATACGCGTCTAAGAGAATATCCACCTGGCAAACATTCTCTGCGCCTGACCCTCTCTCACGTTGAGACCTAGAAGCAAGAGTTGCGGAAATGAGCGCTGAGTAAAACTGGTCTGACTACGAGAAACCTACGCCCCAGCGGCTACGACGCCTTTGCTCACCAGTGTGATCAGAGTTTGTTCACCCACACCTCAGGCTTTACGACCTTAACGACAGAAGGGGTCGAAATGCACTAACCTTTTTATATGAAAAGAGGAGAAGGGCTAAAAATCTATTAGGCCACAACGAAATTTAAGAGCTTGTCCACTTATTATAAGTTCACCACCTAGCATATCTACCTAACTAATTTCTTGGGGGGATAATCTCATCCTCTATCTCTGCAGGAAAGCCCTGTGCCAACAGGTCACCCAAGTCAATTGAACGGCATGGGCCACTACCGAGAGATGGGTAAGGAGCAGTAGGATGCCCCATGCGGGTTATGCCGACACTGTCATGAACAACGGACCCTGATTTCACTTGAACATATCCGATAAGAGCTCCCCGAACCCGTCACTCATGCCATCGAGTTAAGTCCTATGCCACCAAGTCACCCCCAATTTATGCACGTTCTCTCTTATTAATTTCGCTATTGAGCCCCCAACCCCAGCAACGGTAGGGGGTCAGGCCTCGCTCAGGGGCTGACAAGAGTGTCTATTCGATAAACATTCTCTATGCTTGACCCTTTTTCTCACACTAAAACCTAGAGGCAAGGTGTGCAAAAGCAAACTCTGAGTACTGGTCGAACCGCAATAAACCTGTCTCAGCGGCTACGACATTTTTGCTCACCAACATGATCAGAGTTTTTATGCCCACACCCCGAGCTTTATCCTCTGTCTTCCTAGGAAGGGTTTAGAGGGGCCTACCTGTGGAATCTCCATCGAGGAGAGGCCAGCAGGTCGCCCAAGTCGATCGGATGGCTCGGGCCACTGTCGAGAGACGGGTAAGAAGCAGTGGGATGCCCCATGCAGGTTACGCCAACTCTATCATGAACGATGGATCTGGACCCCATACGAACATATCCGGTATGAGCTCCCTAAACCCGTCACTCGAGACATCAAGGTAACTTTACCAACTCCAACTTTTCTTTTCTAGTGCATGATCATTCATTCATCCATTCTCATGCATGCATTCATACATTCATTCATACATTCATCCATACATTCATCCCATACATCCAAGTATCGCATATGCAATTATTGCATCACAACGCTTCGCGTCGCATCACGAAGCCGTAGTTGTCTCATTCGATATGAGCGGCGATCGACCGAGGTTCGAAGGCCAGCCCGCAAAGGGCTTGAGGCCGCCTCGCTTCAAACAGAGTTAGGGAGAAAATGCAGATGAGCCCTAGTGGCCTTGCTCGACCCCACTTTGAAGCAGATAGAAACATCTCGACCTTCTTGTTCAATCCTAACCTTGAGCCAAGCCCATAGAATCTCCATCGAGGGGAGGCTAGCGAGCCACTTGAGTTAGTCTTTGGAATGACTCAGGCATCTGCCGGAAGGTGGGGTAAGGAGCAGTGGAATGCCACATGAGGGCTATGCTGACCCCATCATGAATGACGTACCTAGATTCCACTCAAACATGCTCGTTAGCGAGCTCGCCGAGCGCGACCCTCGGGCCATCGAGGCAAGTGTCGTTAGGTCAACCCCTCCGGTTGTGGAAACCATGGACGGGGTGACGCATGAAATTCAACCGACCCCTACCAAGCCCAATGGGGCTCGGGGGCTCGAGCCACCGACCCTAACTCGGGAATCCAACTGACCGAGGTTCGAAGGCCAGCCCACGAAGGGCTCGAGGCTGCCTTGCATCAAATAGAGCCAGAGGAGAAAATGCAGATGAACCCCAATGGCCTTTGCCCAACCTGCTCAGAAGCGAACAAGGTCATATCAACCTTCTCATTCAATCCTAACCTCGAGCCGAGCCCACAGAATCTCCATCGAGGGGAGGCCAGCGGGCCACCTGAGTCAGTCTCTGGAATGACTCAGGCATCTATCGAGAGGTGGGTTAAGGAGTAGTGGAATGCCACATGAGGGCTATGTCGACCCATCACAAACGATAGACCTAGATTCCACTTGGACATGCCCATTAGTAAGCTCACTGAGCGCGTCACTTGAGCCATCGAGGCAAGTGACATTAGCTCAACCCCTCCGGTTGTGAAAACCACGGACGGGGCGATGATCACAAAGACGAGCCAACCCTCGATTGGACCCCTGCTATGCGTGGGGGCTTAAGGAAAGTTTGACTCGTAAGGAGACCAAATGCGTAGTCATAGAACGATGGCTCAGATCCTAAGGAGGGGATACGTGTGAAAACTAAGAATAACATTTCTAAAACAAGAGACACTTTTTATGGCTAGTTTCGCTATCCTCTCCTCGATCTTTAGTGACACCTGACCCCAGCAACGTCAAGGGGTCGGGTCTCACTCGGGGGCAAATAAGGGTATATATACCCTTTTTGAAACAATCGCCATGCCCGACCCCTTCTCACATTAAAAAACCTATTGGCAAGGTTTGTGGAAACGAACGACTGATTAAGGCTGGTCGGACAGCAAGAAACCTACGCCCTAGCGGCTACAGCACTCTTGCTCACCAGCATGATCAGAGTTTGTTCACCCATGCCCCAAGCTCTATGGTCTTAACAAGCGGAAGGGTCAGAACGCATTAATCCCTTTTCACTCATAAAAAGGGTGAAAAAACAAACTTCTTCACACCGAAATAAAAGAACAGACTTTTTCAAACAAAACACAGGGGTCAGAACTTGTCCAATTATTACAAAAATGATCGTCCGACCTATCTAACTAACTACTAACTAGCCCCTCTAGGGGAGAACTATGTCTTCTATCTTGTTCGCTAGGTCTAAAGAAAGGGGAGCCACCACCGCTTCCATCTCCTCCAGCTCATGGACTTCATAGCCGGTGTGTAGCCATGGCTCATCATCTCCAGATCGATGATGTCCCCATAATAAGAATGAGCAATCACGAAGGACTGGTTGACCCCGATGTGAAGGGCACTCCTTTCGAGCTGGTGCACCCGAGCCGTGATCTCGACGGCATGAGCCGTGAGCGAGCTGGCCCCTTTCGACCGCACCACCTAAAGGTCATCGTAGACCACTCCTAGGGCGGCACTTAGGATACCGAGCTCGTCACTCTCCGCTTATAGATTCCTCCTCACCTCGGTAAGGTCCACGGCCATCCCGATAGAAATGCTCTGATACCACTTGAAGGGGACTATGATGCCTAAGAGGGGGGATGAATTAGGCAACTTAAAACTCTAACTCTAAACTATGGCCTTTTTTCTACCCTTAGCAAAACCTATGCAAAAGATAAACTATCTAAATGTGCAACTACGGTTTTGCTAGTGTGTTGCTATCTCTACCGTAAAAGGAGTAATGCAAATAATGTAAATGAGGAAGCTAAAGAGCAAGGTAGAGATATGCAAACTCCCATCGATGACTCTGGTATTTTTACCAAGGTATCGAGAAGCGCGCAAGCTTCCCCCTAGTCCTCGTTGGAGCCCCTCATAAGGAATCCCTCGTAAGGGCCAAGCTCCTGGTCCGGTAACTCCGTGGATAGCCCTGGAACTTCCCCATGTGTAAGTGGATCTCCGGTGTTCCTTCTAGCAAGGCTCTCTCGGACCAATCCCCGTCGTCTTCACTATCAAGCTTCCGGCCGAACCGCCACGGGCCTTGTTCCCTCTGTTATACGGTGGCGGCCACACCACAAACGCGGTTGGTGTGATGTCGTAAGACTACAAGTCCCTCCAATGTACAACAATAGTGTGCGCAAGCACCGAGTGATAAGAGGTATGCAAACCTCACTAAACACTAGGCCTAAATCTAGGGTAAGCGCATAAATGGTGGTCTAATCAACCTAAGCACTTCACAAAAGCACATACGCTAATCACCTAATGAAACACTAAGCACTATGCAAGTGGAGATCACTAAAATGGTGTAGGAACACCCTAGATATGTTTCTTTAGCTCCACTCTACTCTAATGGCCGATTGGGGGATCTATTTATAAGCCCCATTAAGAAAGTAGCCGTTGGGGATGATATCTCGCTTTTCTGCTACTGACCAGATGCTGCTTTCATCCTGACCGGATGCGTCTGGTCGTCCCGACCATTAGAGCACACGATCAACTAATCGGACACTGATGGCGCACTGGTCACATGCCACCGGACATGTTCGGTCACAATTTCGCTGCTCTGAAACATGTCTGTACTCGATCGGACGCTGTAGTTCCTACATCCGGTCGATTAGCCACCAGCGTCCGGTCAGTGTTGAATGTGTTGCCGGGAAGATGAATAGTGCCATCGTTGTGTCTGGTCACTTTTAGTCTTCAGCGTTCGGTCGCTGCTGCTGACGCCTGCTATTGCCGAGCAACTGATCGGACGCATCCGATCGATCACCTTCCAGCGTCCGGTCACTCTGCCGAGCATGTGTTCTTCACGATCTTACGTCCGGCTTGGTTCCTATCTTCGTGCTTGGACTTTGCTTGATATTTTGGGTCTTCTCTTGTGCTTCTAGGGTCTTGCTTAAGGTGTTGATCATCGGATTAGTACGTCGCCTTCGTCCAAGTCACGTCTTGCACCCTATTGAACTACAAAACAATCACTTGCAAATTCATTAGTCTAATTTGGTTGTGTTGGTCATCAAACCCTAAAATCCAAAGTAAATGGGTCTAGGGTCCATTTTCCTTATAATCTCCCCATTTTTGGTGATTGATGACAACACGACCAAAGCAAGCAAATAATAATTTTTTTGAAATTTAAAAACTATCTACTTGCTAGGATGCAATGCAAAGGGCAAGGTTATATGATGCTAAAAGATACCACTTGTAAGGCTAAAAAGTACCACATGTAAACATCTTTTGAAACTTATCTTGCCCTTGCAAATGTCCCCATGTGGCATTATGAATTTAAGCCTTGCTTTTTGGTCTTACAAATTCTCCCCATTACATAGACTAATCCATAATCCACTATCCTCCCTTTCTTGGACCATTACCACTTGTAAATCATTATGATTGGGCTTGCTTTTGGTCCTACAAATTCTCTCCCTTTGGAATCAAACACCGAAAAGGAAGACATTAGTAGCACAAGGGAGGGTCAAACTTTGTGATCCTTTGTATGTGGAGTGGAATATGTAACAAACTTTGACTCTCACATTACATAGACTAAGCTCCCCTAAATATATGCATACATATATGGAGATTGTAGTTAATGCATAATTGGCAAATTAATACTCAAGGGAGTTTAATCTATATAATGCATGGAGAAAGCATATACATATCAAAGTGAAATCAACATGATGATATCGGATTAGAAATACCACATGTGGAAACCAATTTGATTTATACCACTTGCAATAGGTGGTGGATATTTGAAGTATGACTGCTTAACTCTGGGGACTCTATTTTCCTTGCAATGAGACTACTACATACATGATAAGCTTGAAAAAGTGTTAGTCTCAAAGCATCCAACTTATAGAGTAACCTCCCCCTAAATTTGTGCACACAAGTATGGAATACTTGTAGGAGATATGCACATTAATTTTAGAATAAAAAATACCACTTGAAAGATGACATCACATGAATGTGATAATCATTTTCAAAAATGATATTTGGGAAAAATTATCTACAATTTGGACTTTGGCACATATTAAATGAACAATTGAAAGACAAGCTATGTGCCATGCTCCTAAACAATTTAAACCATGTAGGTTTGCTCCAAGGGTTAAGAGTGAGACCGAGCAATCCTACCATAATATATACCTAGTGTATGCATGACAAAGGATTTAAGTATGCAAATGCAAACCTAGGCATGAAAGGTAACTAGATGCTAATTGAAATTGCAAGAAATTAAATCTTGATACCAATTGAAAGGAATTAAATCTAGTTACCTAATATGGGAAGGGGAATTTGGGTCCATAGTATTCACTAACCCACTTGGCAATTGACATGATCCAATGTGATGCATCCCATGAAATGCACCCATACCTAGCCAAGTCTCCAAATTCCCCGAAGTCCATCGAACTTCTCACTTCCCTTTAGGGATCCAATCCTTCTTTGTGCTCTTCATATTTGAAATGATTTCCTTTAGCACCCAAAAGCGTTTGACCCATTTGTTGGCTTGCTTGTTCACCTTGATGGCCACCACCTTGTCATCTTTCTTCTTCTTTAACAAGTATGGTGTGGAGGGCTTCTTGTCCACCTTGTTAGTGTAGGTGTTGGAGAGCTTGCTTGTTTGCTTTCTCTCTTTCTTCTTTGTTCCTCTCCCATTCTTCACCTTGCACTCATAGGACTTCTGACCTTTCTTGTGGCACATGTAGCAAACCACGGTTTGTCCTTCATCAAGCTTCTTCACACCCTTGATGGTGTTATCTTGAAGAAGTTGGGCTTGCTTTGTCTTGCCTTTCACTTGAGTCAAGTCCTTGGTGAGACGAGCCACTTCTTGCTTGAGTTGCTCATTTTCCATTGCAACCTCTTGTGTGCATGTATCTACAACAACTTTCTCAACACAAACTTGGTTGCACAAAGGTGAGTCTAAACATAAATCATTGTAAGAAGTAGAGGCATCCTTTTTAGGCATGTCAAAGATAGAACTTTTCTTTTTAGATCCCTTGGTGGGGTTGTACCGACGCTTCAAGATTAGCAACTTTATTAGTTAGCTCATTACAATGTTTGCACATGGTTTCCATTTTAGCAAGCAAACTTTTATAAGCATCTTGTGAGCTAGCTAACTTTCTTTTAATTTTTCTTTTTTCTTTACAAGTTGCTCATCATTGAATGTGCATGCATTTGTTGTTGCACTAGCCTCAAGTTGCTCAATTTTAGTAGATAGTTCAATATTGAGATTAGCAAATGTCTCATATTGTTAAAGCAAAGTTTTTATATGCTTCTTGCGAACTATCTATCTTTTCTTTTAATTTTTCAAGTTTCTTTTGTTGACTAGTGCAAACTTTAGCATAGTTAAGATTTTGTTGTACAATTTCATCATAAGAAGGTAGCTCATCATCACTATCACTATCATTGTCACTATCACTAGGGATAGACTCTTTGTTACCTCATGCCATACGGCACACACGTGAAGAGCTTGATGATGAGTGCTTGTGACTTCGCCTCTTGTGATGGTCTTCTTCTTTACTTGAAGAATCATCCCATGGCCTTATTGATGTGATGGCTTTGTCCTTGCACACCTTCTTCTTTGTCTTGGGTGTGGGCTTGTTTGGACAAACTTCCACAAAATGCCCCAACTCACCGCATCCATAGCATCCTCTCTTTCTTTGCTCATTTCTTTGATTGGTGAAGATGAAATATTGAATTTGGATGGGCACACCCTTGACATTGAGTATTTAGATCATCTTCTCCACCTTGTTGATAAGTTTGATTGATTCTTCATCAAGGTCGAAGGTGGAGGAAGATTGATCATCATCACTTGAATCATCATCATCATCATCATCATCTTCCTCATCTTCACTTGAGGAGCTTGAGCTTGAGCTTGTCTCAACTTGCTTGCCCTTTATCTTCTTTTTCTTACTACATGCGAGAGCTTTGCCTTTGCTTGATGAAGAGGCTTCTTCTTGACCCATCTTGCATGACATTTCAAATGCCACTATCTTACCAATTACTATGGCCAGAGTCATGGTGCTCAAGTCCTCCATGTTGTGAAGGATGGTGATGATGCTTGCATATTTCTTTTGTGGTAGCACAGAGATGATCTTCCTCACAATGTCTGCAATCATCTAGCTTTGTTAATCCTATTGAATGGAGCTCATTGATAATTAGATTTAAATGAGAATACATATCATGAACAAGCTCATCATCATTCATTTCAAAGGAATCATAATTTTACTTAGCTAGACAATGTTTTTGCTCATGAACATTAGTTGTGCCATCATGGAGCTCTTGGAGTTTTAACCAAATTTCATGTGCCGTATTTAAATTAAACACTTGGTAAACACATCCATGCTAAAAGATTCAAACAAGCAATTTTTAGCTCTAGCATTGAAATGAATTTCTTTTTCTTCACTCTTTGTGGGTTTATCGGGATTCTTAATGGGTTTTATCCCGTTATGAGTGACTCTCCAAACACCCAAATCTACCGCCTCAAGATGACAAGCCATTCTAGCTTTATAGTAGGGGAAGTTAGTACCGTCAAAGTGCGGAGGCCTAGAGGTATCCATCCCAACCACTCTAAATAGCGTCGGCTCAATGACGGTGAAGCCAAAGGTCCAAATTGAGCTAATCAGCTCTGATACCACTTGGAGAGGACCGTGATGCCTAAGAGGGGGGTGAATTAGGCAACTTAAAACTCTGACTCTAAACTATGGCCTCTTTTTCTACCCTTAGCAAAACCTATGCAAAAGATAAACTATCTAAATGTGCAACTACGATTTTGCTAGTGTGTTGCTATCTCTACCGCAAAATGAGTAATGCAAACAATGTAAATGCGGAAGCTAAAGAGCAAGGTACAGATATGCAAACTTTTGTCGATGACTTTGGTATTTTTATTGAGGTATTGAGAAGCGCACAAGCTTCCCCCTAGTCCTTGTTGGAGCCCCTCATAAGGAATCCCTCGCAAGGGCCAATCTCCCGGTCAGGTAACTCCGTGGATAGCCCTGGGCCTTCCCCATGTGCAAGTGGGTCTCTGGTATGCCTTTCGGCAAGCCTCTCCCGGACCGCTCCCCGCCGTCTTCACTATCAAGCTTTCGATCGAACCACCGTAGGCCTTGTTCCCTCTGGTACATGGTGGCGGCCACACCATAAACGCGGTTGGTGTGATCTTGCAAGACTACAAGCCCCTCCGATGTATAACAATGGTGCGCGCAAGCACCGAGTGGTAAGAGGTATGTAATCCTCACTAAACACTAGACCTAAACCTTGAGCAAGCGCATAAGCAGTGGTCTAATCAACCTAAGCACTTTGCAAAGCACCTATGCTAATCACCTAATGAAACACTAAGCACTATGTAAGTGGAGATCACTAAAATAGTGTAGGAACACCCTATATATGTTTTCTTAGCTCCACTCTACTCTAATGACCGGTTGGGGGTCTATTTATAAGCCCCATTGAGAAAGTAGCCGTTGGTGATGAAATCCCACTTTTCTGCTACTAACTGGACGCTGCTTTCATGCTGACCGGACGTGTTCGATCGTCCTGACCGTTAGAGCGCACGATCAACTGATCAGACACAGATGGCGTCCGGTCAAATGCCACCAGACATGTCCGGTAGAAATTTTGCCGCTCTAGAACCTCTTTGTACTTGATCGGACGTTGCAGTTCCTATGTCCGGTCGATTAGCCATCAGCGTCCGATCAGTGCTGAATGTGTTGCCAGGATGATGAACAGTGCCATTGATGCGTCTGGTCACTTTTAGTCTTCAGTGTCTGGTCGCTGCTGCTGATGCTTGCTGTTGCCGAGCAACTGATCGGGCGAGTCCGGTTGATCACCTTCCAGCATTCGGTCGCTACACCCGGTCACTTTGTCGAGCATGTTTCTTCACAATCTTGCATCTGGCTTGGTTTTTATCTTTGTGCTTGGACTTTGCTTGATATCTTGGGTCTTCTCTTGTGCTTCTAGGGTCTTTCTTAAGGCAACATATCAGGTGCAAACCAATCAACCTGTGCAAACTTGGAAACTATCAATTAGGACAACTAGATGCTGATCCAATGGATGGGGTGAGGGGACTTAAGTGCAAAAAAGGCTGGCGGGTGGGGGACTTAAGCTCAAAAAAATCCCACCTCTCACCCCATCCATTGGATCAGCATCTAGTGGTCCTGATTGGTAGTTTCTAAGTTTGCATAGGTTGGTTGGTTTGCACCTGATATGTTGCCCTTGCTTAAGGTGTTGATCATCGGATCATCACATCACCTTCGTCCAAGTCACGTCTTGCACCCTATTGAACTACAAAACAATCACTTCCAAATTCATTAGTCTAATTTGGTTGTGTTGGTCATCAAACACTAAAATCCAAAGTAAATGGGCCTAGGGTCAATTTTCCTTACAACGCTCTCGGAAAGCCTGGTTGCGCTCTTCGCTTGCCGCGCCGTGTTCCAAGCAGAGCCTCTCTGTGGTTTGGAGCAGCTCGTCCCGCTCCTTGCGTAGCCGAGAGACCGCCGTGGCATCCAGGCTTGCCCTATTCTCTAGGGCCGTGAGCTTCTCCTCAGCCCCTAGCTTCAGATCCCTTTCCTTCTCAACCTCGCCCAGAAGGTCAAGGATCCGCTAGTGGGTCTCGGTGTCCCTCTCAAGTAGCTCATCCCGCTCCTTCCTGACCCTAGTGGCTTCTTCATCATCCTTCTGTGACCTCACCGATAGGGCCTCAAATGCCTTCTCAGCCTCGCCAGCATCCCGATGGGCCTCGGCCACTCGTGACTGAAGATTGGCCGCCTCCTCGGTGAGGGAAGTTATCTTCGCCACCCTCTGCTAGGCGACAACAAGCTGAGCGGTCACCTCCCTATGTAGCTGCACCTCCTCAACGAGGTAGTCCTAGGTCTCCTTCTGTTGATGAAGTAACCGAGACTTCCCCTAGCTATGAGCTATGAGGGACTACAGGAAGATGATGATTAGGATACAAAAAATAGAAAAAGGAAGATAAAGGCAAGAAGCAGGATGAAGAAATACCTAGCTAGAGGGAACAATAATGTCACACAACATGCCCATGGCATGGTTCAGGGCCTCGAGCACAGACACAATCCCTATGTCAAGGCTCTCCAACTCCATGCTCTTGGTGGCATCATCAAGGTTGAAGAGCATCGACACCGGATCCTGTGGATTTGTCCATCAGAGCAGGGGCTCGCCCCATGTAGGTGAGCCGCTGCCCACCAATGTTAGGGCCAGGGATGACTCCATGCCAGCTCCAAGCACTACCGACCCCTCTCACCATGACATCCTTGATGGGATGCCCCCTCCGGCGATGGAAGGGATAAGTGGCGTGGACATCAACCTCTCTCCTAGCACCATGACTCCCGAGGACCCCTCGACCACGTCCCCCTCCAATCAACCCATGCCAGGCACCGTTGCTTGGGCCACCAATGGCACGGGTTGCGTTGGTGCCTCAGGCGCCGCTGCGGTTACGCCTGGCTATGACCCATCTGTAATGGCCACCGTCACCTCCACCAGCATTGGCAGGGTCATGACTACCTGTGCCGCACCCGCTGCGGTCGGTGCCACGAGCATGGTTGGTAGCCCCATCCATGCAGCCATCGGTAGCGGTATCATGGCTGTCACCGGCTACTCCGTGACCTCCGAAGGTGCCCCTTGAGTGAACACAATCACACTAGCGCCACTCTCGCCTGAAATGGGCTCGACACATTACGCTGCTTGCCGATGCTACAAGGGACAAAAAGCATAAGTCATGATGAAATCCAACCAAAATAGAAAAAAAAGAGGAACCGATAGCTCACCTCAGCGCCGTCGGCCAGCATATGCGTTTAGGGGGTGAACCCCTCGACCCTTGCTCCACCTCGTCGAAATAAGGCTGTTTTGTGCCCGCCCCCTGCTCTTGGGTAGAGGGCCCCGCTCCCCTTGGCTCTTGAGACGCGATGGTGGAGCTACCTGCCTCCACTGGCACCTCGGGCGCAATGGTAGAGCCGCCCACCTCTATTGGCTGCTTGGGTAGGCCGATAGTATGGCCCGCCTCTGTCATCTCCTAAGACGTACCCTCCCCTCCATGGAAAGGGAAGGGTCCCGATGCCTGCAAAGATGAACCGATGCCTGTCAGCGCATCCTTGTTCTCCAGGTTGTCCTACTTGATGTCATCGGCTACCTCATTGTTGTCACCATCATCATCACTGTCGGTGTCCTCCCCCCATTCCTATGCCTACAGCTTTCACTACTTCTTCCTCTTCTTGTCCTCCTTTGCCTTCCTCAGCCGCTCGCCCTCAGCGTGATTCACAGTCCTCATGGCTTAATCCCTCGGTAGCGGCATCGGGTGATCCATGAGAATGAGGTCCCTTGGCTAGTCCCGCCTCTCTCAAAGTTAGTCTCAAGGGGTTGGGAAATCGATTGAAGAAAAGGCAGGAGAAAGGGGGACTTATGAAGATGATGTAGCCTGACTTCGGCCACATCAAAGGATGCCCTGGCATCGGGTAGATGAAGTTGAGGATGGCACCCACGTCATCCCGTAGACACTCCATCGTCTCCTTGATGCGTTGCATGATCTCGGAGTTGGGGAGCGTCCCCTCGGCGAGCGCTGTTTTGTCAAACGATGCCTCAGGCACCATCGCATACAACGGGAGCACGTGTGTCATCAATGGCGCCACCCTCCTTGCGTGATAAGCCTCGATGATGCCCGACCCCTTTAGGCCATTCTCCTTCAGGATGTGGATGGTGGTGATGTGGTCTCGGATCTTCTTCTTGTCCTTCTTCGGGATGCCCCACTTCCTCCATGGCTCCAGGGCCACTTTGATCAGGCACCCGGTGAACTCCAGCAGAGGGGCAGCAGCGTCATTCTTGAGGTAGAACTACTACAAGTGCCACCCCTTATTGGACATTGATAGCCGCATCAACGGGTACTCGTGGACCCGGTTGTTCCAAAGTTGGATGCTGGCGCACCCCATCGGCATGTGTAGCTCCTGCCTGCTGCTCTTCTCCCTCTTCTTCTAGAGGGTGACGGTGAAGAAGTGCCTCCACAAGTTGA
This sequence comes from Miscanthus floridulus, assembly GCF_019320115.1. Taxonomy (NCBI): domain Eukaryota; kingdom Viridiplantae; phylum Streptophyta; class Magnoliopsida; order Poales; family Poaceae; genus Miscanthus; species Miscanthus floridulus. Next base: position 112,969,741 of record NC_089587.1, on the reverse strand, counting down.
AGTGGGGGCTGATCCCTAGGAATCTCTCGCACAGGGCGATGAATGCCACCATGTGCTGGATCCCATTGGGGGTTGAGATGCTGTAGCTCGATCTTATAGTAGTGCGGCATCTCTCGAAGAAATTTGTGGGCGAGGGTCACGAACCCATGCTCGTGGAAGTGGTCGAACGACACCACATAGCCATCGGGCGGCGAAGCAAATCCTCCTCCTCGGGCAACAGCCACTCCTCAGCCAAGGTCCATCCGCGGAGAAGACCATGATGGACGAGGCCCTCCATGTGCCACTAGCAGTCGTCGACCAAGAGTACTGGACGATGTACTTCGATGGATCGCTGATGAAGAAAGGCATCGGCGTGGGACTAGTCTTTGTTTTGCCCCTCGGGGTACTCATGAGGTACATGGTTCACATCCATTTCCTCTCCTCCAACAATGTGGCTGAGTATGAGATGCTCATCAATGGCCTATGCATCGCCATTGAGTTGGGTATCCGATGGCTCAACGTCCGGGGCGACTCCCAGCTGGTCATCGATAGTCATGAAGGAATCAAGCTGCCACAACGCCAAGATGGATGCATATTGCTAAGAGGTCTGCCAACTGGAGGACAAGTTTGACGGTCTTGAGCTCAATCGCATCCCAAGGCATCTCAATGAGGCGACCGATGCACTGTCGAAAGCGGCATCCGGCTGAGAGTTGGTGCCAATAGGCATCTTCGCCAGCGATTAGTACAAGCCCTCAGTCCGCTATGAGAAGCCAGAACAGACCAGGGATGTGCCACCTGCCCTAGGCTCGGGGGCTAACTAGTCGTCGCCTCCATCCGACCCGAAAGTCATGGAGCTTGACAAGGATCCAGCGATAGAGCCTGACCCTCTGGCCGACTGGAGGACACTTTACCTCGACTACCTCCTCTGTGAGGCACTGCCGATGGACAAAATGGAGGCTCGACGGCTCGTGCATTGTGCCAAGTCCTTTGTCTTTATTGAGGGCATGCTCTATAGGTGAAGCCACACCGAGATCCTACAGCGCTGCATCCCCATCAAACAAGTTGAGGGCGGGCTCTACAGGCGAAGCCAAACTGGGATCCTACAGCGCTATATCCCCATTGAACAAGAGAAGCGGTTGCAGAGTGGTATCCATGGTAGGGTCTATGGTCACCATGTTGTGCCTAGAACCCTGGTTGAAAATGCGTTTCAACAAGGCTTCTACTGGCTGACCATAGTAGCCGACGCTGAATAGATTGTGCGCACCTACCAAGGATGTCAATACTACGCTCGGCAGACCCACCTACTAGCCCAAGCTCAATCTGGTCAGACCTCTCAAGAGGGTGCCCGGGGGCTATACACACTTGCTTGTCGCCGTAGACAAGTTCACAAAGTGGATAGAGGCTCGATCGATCTCCGCAATCAAGTTCGAACAAGCCGTGCTGTTCTTCCTTGACATCGTGCATCGCTTTGGAGTCCCAAACTCCATTATCACGGATAATAGCATGCAGTTCACCAGAAAGAAGTACCACATTCTCATCAATTAGGCCACCGTGGTGCACCCCCGCATGAATGGCAGGTCGAGCGCACGAACGACGTGGTCCTATAAGGTCTCAAACATAGGATCTTCAATTAGTTGAACAAGTTTGGCGGACAATGGGTCGTGGAGCTTCCCGCGGTGCTCTGGAGCCTAAGGACGACCCCCAGCCAGGCCACCGGCTACACACCATTCTTCATGGTCTACAGTTCCAAGGCTATCCTCCTGATCGACCTTGATTATTGAGCACCGAGGGTCAAGGCGTATGACGAACAGGGAGCCAAGGCGACCCTCGAGGATGCCATGGACCAGCTAGATGAAGCACACAACATTGCCCTCCTCCGCTTGGCCAAGTACTAGCAAGCGTTGTGCCGGTACCACAGCCATTGAGTGTGGGGTCGGGCCTTCAACATCGGAGACCTGGTGCTCCGCCTCGTCTAGAGCAACAAGAACTACCACAAGCTCTCTCCACCATGGGAGGGACCGTACGTCATCACGGAGGTGCTTCGACCGGGCACCTATAAGCTCAAGACCATCAAAGGCGAAGTCTTCATCAATGCCTGGAACATCGAACAGCTATGTTGTTTTTACCCCTAATATACGCACACTTTCTCTTATCAGTTTCGCTACCAACTCCTCGATCTTTAGTGACACCCGACCCTAGCAATGGTAGGGGGTTGGGCCTCACTCGAGGGCTGATAAGAGCATATCTATCTAGTAGACATTCTCTACGACTGACCCTTTCTCACGTTAAGACCTAGAAGCGAGAATTGCGGAAACAGATGCTGAGTAAAGTTGGTTAGAATTCAAGAAACCTACGCCCCATTGGCTATGACATTTTTGCTCACCAACATGATCAGAGTTTTTTCCGCACCCTGACCTTTTTAGCCTTAACTACGGAAAGAGTCGGTACATGTCTAAGAATATATCCACCTAGCTAACATTCTCTATGCCCGATTCTTTCTCACGTTAAGACCCAGAAGCAAGGGTTGTAGAAACAAACACTGAGTAAAACTGGTCGAACTGCAAGAAACCTATGCCCCAGTGGCTACGACGTTTTTGCTCACCAGCGTGATTAGAATTTTTTCTACATCTCGAGCTTTTTAGCCTTAGCTACAGAAAGAATCGGTATGCATTGAAGAGTATATCCACCTGGTGAACGTTCTCTATGCCTGACCCTCTCTCACATCGAGACCTAGAAGCAAGGGTTGCAGAAACAAATGCTAAGTAAAACTAATCGGACTGCAAGAAACCTATGCCTCAGTGGCTATGGCATTTTTGCTCACCACCATGATCAAAGTTTGTTCACCCGCACCCCGAGCTTTATAGCCTTAACAACGAAAAGGGTCAAAATGCATTAACCTTTTTATACAAAAAGGGGAGAAGGGCTAAAAATCTATTTAGCCATAACAAAATTTAAGAGTTTGTTCACTTATTATGAGTTTGCCACCTGGCTTGTCTACCTAACTAATTTCTAAGGAGGGATGATCTCGTCCTCTATCTCTGTAGGTAAGTCCCATGCCAGCGGGTCACCCAAGTTGATCGAATGGCTCATGCCGCTGTCGAGAGATAGGTAAGGAGCAGCAGGATGCCCCATGCGGGTTATGCCAACTCCGTCATGAACGATGGACCCAAATTCCACTTCAACATATCCGGTAAGAGCTCTCCGAACCCGTCACTCAAGCCATCAAGGTAAGTCCTGTGCTAGCGGGTCACCCAAGTCGATCGGACGGCTCGGGCCGCTACTGAGAGATGGGTCATCTTTAAGTAACACCTAACCCTAGCAATGGCAAGGGGTCGGGCCTCACTTGGGGGTTGGCAAGAGTGTCTATTCAGTAGACATTCTCTATGCCCGACCTTTCTCACGCTAAAACCTAGAGGCAAGGTGTGTGGAAACAAACACTGAGTCAAACTAGTCGGACCGCAAGAAATCAATGCCCTAGCGGCTATGACATTTTTGCTCACTAGCATGATTAGAGTTTTTGTCCGCGCACTCTGAGCTTTAGCCTTCGCCTTCCTAGGAAGGGTTTGGAGGGGCCCACTAGCGGAATCTCCATCGAGGAGAGGCCAGTAGGTCGCCCAAGTCGATCAGATGGCTCAGGCCACTACTGAGAGATGGGTATGGAGCAGCAAGATGCCCCACGCGGGTTAGGCCGACTCCATCATGAATGATGGGCACATGATTTCACTCGAACATATCCGGTAAGTCCTATGCTAGTGGGTCACCCAAGTCAATCGGACGGCTCAGGCCGCTGCCGAGAGATGGCTCATCTTTAAGTGACACCCAACCCTAGCAATGGCAAGGGGTCGGGCCTCACTTGGGGGTTGGCAAGAGTGTCTATTTGGTAGACATTCTCTATGCCTGACCCTTTGTCATGCTAAAATCTAGAAGCATGGTGTGTGGAAACAAACGCTGAGCCAAACTGGTCAGACCATAAGAAACCTACACCCCAGCGGCTACGATGTTTTTGCTCACCAGCTTGGTGAGAGTTTGTGTCCCCTACACTCTGAGATTTAGCCTCTGCCTTCCCAGGAAGGGTTTGGAGGGGCCCACTGGTAGAATCTCTATCGAGGAGAGGCCAGTAGGTCGCCCAAGTCGATTCGGACAGGCTCGGGCCACTGCCGAGAGATAGGTAGGGAGCAGTAGGATGCCCCATGTGGGTTAGGCCGACTTCGTCAACAAACGATGGACCTAGATTTCACTCGAAACATATCTAGGTAAGAGCTCCCCAAACCCATCACTCGAGCCATTGAGGTAGCTTTACCAACCCCCACTTTACTTTTCCAGTGCATGAGCATTCATTCATCCATTCTCATACATCCAAGCATCGCATATGCAATTATTGCATCACAATGCTTCACGTCACGTCACTGAAGTGGTAGTTGTCTCATTTGATATGAGTGGTGACCGATCGAAGTTTGAAGGCAGATGATCCCTAGCGGCCTTCGCCCGACCTACTTAGAAGCGGATAGGGTCATCTCGAACCTTCTTGTCTGATCCTAACCTTGAGCCAAGCCCATAGAATCTCCATCAAGGAGAGGCGACCATGCCACCTGATTCGGTCTCTGAAATGTCTTAGGCATCTACCAGGAGGCGGGTTAAGGAGGAGTGGAATGCCACATGAGGGCTATGCCGACCCTATCATGAACGATGAACCTGGATTCCACTCGAACATGCCCGTTAGCGAGCTCACTGAGCGTGACACTTGAGCCATCGAGGCAAGTGTTGTTAGGTCAACCCCTCTGGTTGTAGAAATCATAGACAGGGTAATGCATAAAACTCGACTAGCCCCTACCTAGCCTAATAGGTCTTGGGGGCTTGAGCCACCTGGCCCCAACTCAGGAATACGACCGACCAAAGGGCTTGAGGTCGCCTCACGTTGAACAGAGGTAGGGGAGATAACACAGATGAGCCCTAGCGGCCCTTACCCAACCCGCTTAGAAGCGGATAGGGTCATCTTGACCTTCTCATCTGATCCTTACCTCGAGCCATGCCCATAGAATCTCCATTGAGGAGAGGCCAGTAGGCCACCTAAATCGCTCTCCGGAATGATTTGGGCATCTACCGAGAGACGGGTTAAGGAGCAGTGGAATACCACATGAGGGCTATGCTGATCCCCTTATGAACGACAGACCTAGATTCCACTCAGACATACCCGTTAGCGAGCTCACCGAGCATGACACTCGAGCCATTGAGGCAAGTGGCGTTAGCTCAACCCCTCCAGTTGCGGAAACCGCGGATGGGTTGACGATCACAAAGACGAGCCAACCCTCAATTGGACCCCCGCTACACGCAGGGGCTCAAGGAAAGTTGGACTCTCAAGGAGACCAAATGCGTGGTCGCAGAGTGATGGCTTAGATCCTAAGGAAGGGGTATGCACGAAAGCTAAAGAATAACGTTTCTAAAACAAGAGACGCTTTCTCCTACTAGTTTCATTATCGTCTCCTTGATCTTTAGTGAAACCCGACCACAGCAACGACAAGGGGTTGGGTCTCACTCGGGGGCTGATAAGGGTATATATATACCATTTCTGAAATAGTCACCATGCCTGACCCTTTCTCACGATTAAAACCTAGAGTTTGCAGGAAACGAACACCCAACAAAATTTGTCGGACTACAAGAAACCTACGCCCTAGCGGCTACGACTGCTCTTGCTTACCAGCTTGACCAGAGTTTTCTCGCCTACACCTTGAACTATATGGTCCTTAGCAATAGGAAGGGTCAAAACACAGTAAACCCTTTTTACACACAAAAAGGAAGAAAGAACAAATTTGTTCAAACAAAATAACAAGCTTGTTCAAACAAAGCATAAGGGTCGGAACTTGTCCGCTTGTTACAAACATGATCTGCCCGACCTATTTAACTAACTAGCCCCTCCGGGGGAGAACTATGCCTTCTATCCTATTAGCCAGGTCCTACGAAAGGGGAGCCACCACCAGTTTCCATCTCCTCCAGCTCACAGACTTCATAGTGCAGGCATGTAGCCATGGCTCATCACCTCTAGATTGATACTATCCCCATAATGAGAATGAGCAATCGCAAATGACTGATTGACCCTGGTGCAAAGGGCATTCCTCTCGAGTTGGCGCACCTGAGCCATGATCTTGATGGCATGAGCCACAAGCAAGCTGGCCCCCTTAGACCGCACCAACTCAAGGTCATCATAGACCACTCCGAGGGTGGTGCTTAGGATACCGAGCTCGTCACTCTCTGCCTAAAGATTTCTCCTCACCTTGGTGAGATCCACAGCCAGCTTGGTAGAAATGCTCTTGGCCTCTAGCTTCTGGGTCATTGCGCTTTCGAGTAAGGCCTAGAGGGAGCCAACCTTCTGCTGTGCATTGTCACGCTCTTGGTAGGCCTGGTCACACTCTCAGAAAGCCTAGGTCACGCTACTCATGAGCCGCACCATGTTTTGAGCAGATCCTCTCTGTGGTTTGGAGCAGCTCATCCCGCTCTTTGCATAGCCGAGCGACCACCGTGGCATCTAAGTTTGCCCTTTTCTCTAGGGCCACGAGCTTCTCCTCGACCCCTAGCTTTAGATCCCTTTCTCTCTCAACCTCACCTAGAAGATCAAGGATCCATCGGCAATGGAAGGGGTCAGTAGTGCGGACAAAAACCTCTCTCCTAGCACCATGACTCCTAGGGACCCCTCGACAGCGTCCCCCTCTGTCTGACCCACACCAGGCACTGCCGCTTGGGCCAGCCGATGGCTCGGGTCACGCCAATGCCTCAGGTGATGTTGCAGGTCATGCTCCAACTATGACCCATCTATCATAGCCACCGCCACCTCTACCTGCATTAGTGGGGTCATGACCAGTTGCATCGCTCTCACCATGGTCGATGCCATGAGTGCACGGTTAGCAGCCCCGTTCGCCCCATCACCAGAAGTGGTATCACAGCCATCACTGACTGCTCCATGACCTTCGAAGGTGCACCCCTTGAATGCCCACATTCGCTTATCCCAGTCGAGGGCATAGGCACCACCCATGGTGGCGCCCGACTAGCTAGCGATGCGGTCACACTAGCGCTGCTCTTCTTCGGTGCCAACGCCAAAGGATTCTAGTGCCTACTGACTGCTGCAAGGGACAGGAAAACATAAGTCACGATGAAATCTGACTAAAATAGGAAAAATAGAGGAATTGATAACTCACCTCAGCATCGTCGGGTGGCAGATGCGTTTGGGGGATGAACCCCCTGACCCTTGCTCTATCTCATTCGGAATAAGGCCATTTCGAGCCTTCCCCTTGCTCCTAGGCAGAGGGGCTTGCCCTTGCCAGCTCCTAGAGCACATTGGCGGAGCGCCCTGCTCCCCTTGGCTCTTGGGGCACTGACGGTAGAGCCACCTGCCTCCACTAGCACCTCAGGCACGACGGCAGAGGCGCCCGCCTCTATTGGCTCTTGGGGTAGGCTGACGGTATGTCCTTGCATCCACTGGCTTCCCAGATGTACCCTCCCCTCCATGGAATGGGAAGGGTCCCAACGCTTGCAAGGATGAACTGATGCCCTATCAATGCATCCTCATTCTCTAGGTTGTCCCACTCGATATCGTCGGCTACCATTTCTTCTCCCTCCATCACCTCGTCATCGTCGCCATCATCATCATCATCATCGTCATCAGTGTCCTCCCCTCGTTCCCACGCCCACAACTTCTGCTGCTTCTTCCTCTTCTCATCCTCCTTTGCCTTCCTCAGCTGCTCGCCCTCGGCATGATTCGCCACCCTCATGGTCGGATCCCTTGGCAGTGGCACCGGGTGATCCATGAGGATGAGGTCCCTTGACTGGTCCTGCTCCTCTCAAAGTTAGTCTCATGAGGTCAGGAAATCAATCTAAGAGAAGGCAAGAGAAAGGAAAACTTATGAAGACAATGTAGCCTGGCTCCGGCCGCATCAGAGGATGCCCCCACACCAGGTAGACGAAGTCAAGGGCAGCACCCGTGTCATCCTGCAAAGGTTCCATCGCCTCCTTGATGCATTATGTGATCTTTGAGTTGGGGGGCGTTCCCTCGGCGAGCGCCATTCCATTGAACGATGCCTCAGGCGCCATCGTGTATAGCGGGAGCGCACGTGTCATCAACGGCGCCACCCTCCTCGCATGGTAAGCCCTAATGATGCCTGACCCTTTTAGGCCATTCTCCTTTAAGATGTGGATGGCAGCGATGTGGTCTTGGATCTTCTTCTTGTCCTTCTCCAGGACGCCCCACTTCATCGACTACTTCGGGGCCTCTTCGATCAGGCGCTCGGTGAACTTTGGCAGAAGGGTGGCGACGCCATTCTTGAGGTAGAACCACTGCGAGAGCCACCCCTTGTTGGACATTGAGAGCCGTATGGACGGTACTCGCCGACCTGATTGTTCTAAAGTTGTATGCTGGCGCACCCCATTGGCATGTGTAGCTCCTACCTGTCGCCCTTCTCCCTCTTCTTCTGGAGGCTAACGGTGAAGAAATACCTCCACAAGTCAAAGTGGGGGCTGATTCCTAGGAATCCTTCGCACAGCACGACGAATGCCTCCATGTGCTAGATCCCATTGGGATTGAGATGTTGTAGCTTGATCTTGTAGAAGTGTAGTAGCCCCCTAAGGAATTTGTGGGTGGGGGTCACAAGCCAATGCTCGTGGAAGTGGGCGAATGACACCACATAGCCATCGGGTGGCGACATCAAATCCTCATTGCCAGGCAGCAACCACTCCTTGGTCGAGGTCCACGCATGGAGAAGACCACGATGGACGAGGCCCTCCATGCACTGGGAGGTGATGTTAGAATGGCACCATAGATCCATTGGAGGTGGGGGTGGATGGATGTGAGCTCAACGGTGGTGGAGGAGTGAAGGCTATAGATCTAGGGCTTCGGCGGCAGACTAGCAAGCATGGCAGATCCGAAACGGTGGTGGTGGAGAAATAGAGAAGGCAAGGTTGTGGTTTTGGTGTATAGACACATCAAGGGGAAGGCCGCTATTTATAAGGCGGAGCGAGGCGAGAAGGCAAATTGTCCACCTAGATTCATACGCCCGCTGTGCCACGACATGACACCTCCCTCCTAAGATTGTGTGCACACAATCTCTAGCCATGCCCTGGAAGGATGGACCGGATAACGATTCACCCGATCGATAAGCCGAGAACCATCATAGGTAAGAAGGATACAGAGCTGAAAATGCTCCTATGGCCCATTCGGGCCTAGGAGGTCAAAGGTTGGCCCACTGATGGGTTCATGGCCACTCTGGGGCACCCTAAGAGTGAGGGATGGAAAGGGATGGGCCTACTAGTGGCTAGTACCTAGGCACACGAGCGCCACAGCCATCTCGGCGCATGTTCGGGTCTCGGCCATATACAATCCATGGTTTTTCCTCGAAGAATGGCAGAGAGCCCTCAGGACCAGTCGAATGGACCCAAGAACTATATGGATTGACCCCTGAGAATCTAGAGTCGGTCACTAGCTGACCCAAGCCAGACCCCATGAACAGGATGCCAGGGCCCCACTCAGGACTAACTCGTTAACAGCTCACCGAGCACTATGATTCATCCATAGAGGAAAATCATGGCATAGCCCCTTCATTTTTATCGAAGAAACACTTTGAGGGAAGACGATCACAAAAATGAGCCAACCCTTGACCAGATCCCTACTATGGGTGAGGGCTTGAGGAAAGTTGGACTCGTAAGGAGACTGAATGCACGGTCGTAGAACTGATAGACCCCCTGAGGGGTCCTGATCACGATGAAAGGAAATCTCCATCCCTAGGACACGCCATGGGCGACAAAAGAAGTCCAAGGCCCTCAGAGTCCTCCCATTTGGAAAAGCCTCCGAAGGAGCGTTCTACTCCTCCGTAGGCTCGAGGGCTACTGTCGAGGACCAATACTAGGGTACCCGAAGAGGACGAGCTAATGGCCATCAAACATTGATTCATCCGAGCAGTCAAGAGCGTGACTATAGCTCCAACTGACCCTAGGCACGTGGGCTCTACCTCGCTCGACCTCTAGGGGTGGGCTCCACCTCACCCGACCCCAAGGCCATGGGCTCTGCCTCGCCTGACCCTAAGGCCGTGGGCTCCGCCTCACCCGATGGAGTCCCATATCGCCGCCAACCACTATAGGACCAGGCACATGGGCCTGGGTCAAAACTTCGACACCAAGGAAGAGATCGGCATGCCCCGACGTAACCCGTGGCCATGATGGGCCATACCCGAGGATTCACATCAAGAATAGCATCGATCGTGCCGGTGCTGTTCTGCCTAACCCTCGTACGAACGCTGAAAGGCGCGTCAGTTCACCATGATGTTTGCTAGGATGGAATGGAGCGCCATGACCGGCGGATGATGCCTACGCATGGCGCCAGTGATGGACAGGGCCGCAACATGGAGCCATCCCTATTGACATCTACAGGGTCAGCGGGACCCGCATGAAGGAGAAGAAGGACCCGACGATCCTGGAAGCCTTCCTCTCTCTCTCTCTCTCTCTCTCTCGTTCTTCTCCTTTCCCTTCGCTGTAACCCGCGCTTTCTCTTGGCCTATAAAAGGGAAAGCAGGGCGCCCCATGAAGGGGACCGATCCAATCCGACCCGATCGATCCATATCCACACACGAATACAACACGAACACATGACTGAGCAGTGATCGAGCTCTCAGCACCCACTCACTCCTTTCACCAGAGACTTGGGATCCTTTTCCTCTCTCGCTTATTTGTAACCCCTACTATGAACCTTTAGTGCTATTAATACGAGCAGCAGCGATGAACTGGACGTAAGGACTTTCTGCCCGAACCAGTATAAACCTCGTGTCCTCTAAGCACACCATCTGAGCCAGACGTGCAATACTAGAAATTTACTCGTCGGTGGTAACTCAAAACACCGACAAATATTTCCTATACTTTTAACATTCCTTCATCTCATGCCAGCTTTCAATCTAAAATCATCACATGCGTCAAGTGGTTCAAAATATTGCTGATAATTTTTAAAACGCCGATTATCAATGGGTGCGCATGCAGCAAAGTATGTTGCATTACTCTCTAGTACGTGAAACGAAACAAACAAATGGTGCAATTGTAGAGAACAACACGTTTTGCTGGTAGGTGGTGTTTTAACCATAGGGGCATGTGCCCCATGGAGATCAGTGCTATGCAGGAGAGAGACAATATGGATGTGTGCATGGCAAGGAGGTCCATGCAGTTGCACAATACAATGGAGATTCTATCGGCTCAACTTGTGAAAGTTGTACTACTAGAGGTCTTAGATATGCAATGTTTGTGATTTTAGACAAGGTGCAATGGTATTTCGTTAGATGTGTAGTGTGGCCTATTATGAGAAAAAGTTGTTGCAACTTTCGATGGACAATGATATAGACATAATAGCCTTAGAGAATGACTTCTCGCCTATCATTTCAAATAAAGTGCAGTGTTCAATGCTTCAGTTATTGAGCTGGTGAAAGATGTGGCACAAAGGATGATAGTCTCTCCTGTTCATTTTGGATTAGGACACAACGAGTTGGTTCGTGCAGTGTATTGATTAACAATCTATGGATTAGCTCAGTGTCTGCCCATCTTGATTGCTAAGGATTGTGAAGAATGCCTCATGGAGTTGGTTAACACAATAAATATTTGTAAAGTCGTGACAGCAAGGAAAGCAGCAAAGGTGTGCTGCAATACCCATGGTCCGTGAAGTCCCTCTAACATTGTAAACTTTTAGACAAAAGGACAATTTTGGCTATACGTTTTTACCCCTGTTTTATTATGATATTTTTGTTTTTACCCCTATTTTCATATCAGCGATTGACATTTTTTATACAGAATTTGTAGAAAAATTGACAACATTTTTTATACACAGTGAGGAAAGGGAAGGCAGTGTAAACAGTGAGGAAGGGGAAGGCAGGTTACCAGCAGCCCAACAGTTAAGAAATGCAGCATATCTGTTACTAGCAGTCTTCCATACGAAAAAAGAACATGTTTTGCAAGAGCTACATGAATTAACAGTTTAACACACATATTAAATTAATTCTAGTTTAGCCATGTACAGAGATCCTAAATTAATCAGATCTAGAGAACAGAGATGCCTAATAACTAATATACTATAGCACGAACTATAGCACAATAGGGAAGTGAGCAGTGGAGCCTGGAGCAGACAGTAGAGCTGCAGCCACACGCCACATCTAGTTGCGCATGATGCGAGCTCGACCCACCGGTTGGACCCGTCCACCGCCGCGCCGTGGCCGACTGACGCCCGCTGCAGCTGCCCGCAATGGTTGCGTGCGACACCGCAACCCATGCCCACCTGTAGCTGCTTGCCTAATGCTCTCACCGCCGGCCACTGCCCAGAGCAGAAGCATCGCTGCTCAAGTCGATGTCACGCCGCCGACCAAAACGTCCCTAGGAACGGTCGGCGCAGACGCAGCCTAGGGCACCAGCTGCCCCTAGGACGTGAACTAGGCATGAGCCGGGGGGGGGAGGGCGATGGGGAGGGTAGTGCCACCGCCGGGACCTTGCCGTCGGGAGCCACGTCACCACATGCTCCGCCGAAACCCTAGGTCATGATGGAGAAAAATGACCGACGTGTTTCCTCCCGTGTGCGAGCGATTGAGGAAGGAGGAGTCAGGGGCATTGCTATCTTTTATGTCTAGGTTCCTTTTCTTTTTTATTTATTTTTGGACATTTAATCCTAGCAGTCCAAAGGGTGTTAGAAGTAGGGGAAAACAACTGCTTCGTTTGAAAATAACGAGGGTAAAATCATAAAGTTAAAAAAGAAGAGGTAAAATCACTATTGAGCTTTGGAGTAGGGGTAGAAACATCAAATTCCCAAGAAATATTACTACTATTTTTAGGATCACCAAAAAGAGAGCAAAGAAGCACCAGAACAACCAAATGATCGTGTGGGTTTTAGTTGCTCTAGTGGTTGCCTTGTCGCTACTAATTAGCTGTGTTTTGTATGATTTTATTATGTAGCAGATATTAATAGGTATATATGACAAGAATTTTATATAATCTTCCTCTTAATATAAATAAAAATTATAAAGTTGTACTAGTAAGTTTTTTGTTCTAAAATGTTAGGGGGCCATGACCCCTACTAGCCCCCCTCAGCTCGGCCCACTGAGATCAACAGATAATGCAGTGGGTAGTGTCGTGAGGATAGTTTGAAAGGTCCTTGTTTAATTTTGGTAATTGAGTGATAACCTAGGTGGACTAATGTATTTAAATGTGAGATACATAGATGATTAGTCCATAGGTATACTTGTGTGAGCAATTCATGCCATGATGGTGAAGATGGCTTGAATTTGTTGCAAGGCTCACACATGTGATGAAGGACCTCATTGCATATGAGACATGACATTGAGTTATGTGACTAAGGTGGAGAAGATCAAGACAAGACATGGCTTGATGGACCAGTTGTAAGAGTGAAGGACAAGTTGGAGGCTTTGGAGTGATGGACCGCATGGCGGTGAAGCTTGAGCTAGACTTGGTGCCGATGGACAAAGGCAACGGTGAAAAGCAAGTGAGGTCAAGATTGATGAACCAACAAGGTCATGTGATGATATAAAGTGGATCATATCATTTGTGATATGGTTGGTGCATGTGTTGCATCAACATTGGAGGAGATGGAATGGAATACGCAAGGCAAAGCTATAACCTATAGGGTATTTCATTTCACCGGTCATAGGTGTGTAGAGAAGTTTATGACTGGGTTTAGGATAGATGGCCATACTATCAAGAGGGGCAACCTTGTTTGTATATCGGTCATCTAGTGCCACTCGAGTGATCTAACTTTGCATCGTTGCTAGGATCAAGTGGCATGGTGAATTGAGTGCTAATCCTTTGGAAAGTGTTTGTGAAATGCTAACACACATACACATGGTGGTGTTGGCATATTTGCAAAGAAGTTGGTGAAGTAAAGGAGTTGAGTGCACTGGTCATAGGGTGATCGGATGCGTCTGACTTTGGGACCAGACGCGTCCGGTGTGTTACCCTAGCTCAGGCAAGTGATGCAGGGGTGATTGGACACGTCCGGTATTGGGACCGAACGTATCCGGTATTTGGCCTAGACTTGAGCAGCAGCGACAGAAGTGACTAGATTCTGGAGAGTGTCCATTTGATTGTGATCTAATGTGTTAGGTCATGGTCTAGACCTCTCGGTGTAGTTTTTCAATGTGACCAGACGCTCAGTACAATGTGTGACATGACGCTGAGCGTCGTGTCCGATTAGAGGGAGCAGCGCACATGGAGGAGAGTGACCTAACACTAGGTGCATCCGATCTAGTGAGAGCAGACATGTTTGGTCATGTCTGAGCAGCTCTAGGAGCTCTCTGGACTCGACCTGACGTTGCCTCTCCTGCGTCTGTTCATTTTCTAACAATGCGTCCGATCAATCATGTCAGAGTGAGAGACAGAGAGAGCCGTTGAAGCCAATAGCTACTTCATTTGAAAGGGACATGTGGCAGCTCGGTAGTGACCAGATGCAGCGACCGGATGCGTTCGGTCGCCACATCGGATGTGTTCGGTGTGCACGAGCAACGCATCTGATCAATGCGTAGAAAAAGTATAACAGCTCTATTTGGCCTTTGGGCTATAAAAAGAGGGGTGTCTCAGCCATGACTAAGGTTGAGCACCTTGGGAGACTTTATGTCCATGCTTGAGAGTGCTTGGGAGCCCTCTAACTCACTTGTGCTTGCAAGAGTGCGAATCGATTGCGAGTGAGTGATTCTAACGCATTGTATTGTGAGATTGCATCGAGTGGCACTAGGTGATCAAGTTGTAAGCCGGTGGTGTTTGTTACTCTTGGAGGTTGCCACCTCCTAGATGGCTTGGTGGTGGTTTCTATCAAAGCATGCAAAGAAGATTGTGTGGTGCTCTAGAAAAGTGATTGTGCTCACCCCGTGGGAGCTGTGAAGAGCAACTCTAGTAGAGCGAGACGCAAAGGGCGACAAGTGGTTTAGCTAGGTTAAGTGCTAGAGCTTGTGGTAGGCACTCCATATGGGAGAGTGTGACTTGTGGGTCACCACTAGCAAGAAGGACCAATGGCAACCTTGGAGCTTGTCTCAATGGGGACTAGTGTGTTGGCAAGCACATGAACCTTGGGATAAAAATCACTATGTCATCCTTGTCTTCCTGTTGGTTTGCCTGTTCATTACACAAGCTTGTATTTACTTCATTTACTTTATGATTGTGTAGTTGCTCTTGTAATTAGTTAGTTTGTGTAGCTTTCTAGTTACCTTTTTGCTTGTGTAGCATAGAAGTAGCTCCCTTGTGTGACTAATTTGGTTCGAGTAACCTTGTTAGTCACATTGCTTAGTTTGTGTAGCTAAGTATTTTGCGCTCTATAATTTAGCTTGTGCATGTAACACCCTAGTGTTAAGCTTTGCATTTGACATCTATATTTCATGAGCACAAGCATATCCAAACATTCATGAACATGAGCATATGAAATTTCATCTCATTCTTATACATTGTCACATGAAATGTTGATTTATATATGTGTTTATGCTTGCAATCATGTATGAGCAATGTATGAGATGGTTGTGAGCTCATGAAAACACCTTAGACACATCTTGGATGGTAAATGGAACAATGTTTATATTCATGACATCGGCCAAATTTGCTTCTAAGTGTTGGTTTCATTTGAAATGTGATTTTCATTATGCTAGTTTGACCAAAGTTGAATAGTAGCTTAGATTGTTTGCATGGCTGTGTGACCTAAATAAAAGTTGTAGTACATGACTAGGGTAACAACTTTTATTTTTGGGTCAAGGTCTAATTCAGTGCATAGCATGTTCAAAAATAGCTCACAAGTTGCAAGGAAATGCTGCTTTGTGATAGGAAATTTTCTTAGTGTGGAAATGATTTTTAGTTTCAAAGTACCTCACTTTGGAGTAGTGTAGTTTGTTAACCGGTGAGAATTAGATGATGGTTCTTAAAGAAAAGTTGGAGATCTCACGTAGCTCTACAAGAGTTATTATGGAAGTTTTTGCTAATTCGCCATGGATTAGGAGTTATTGAGTCGCTAAGTTGCACTATCAGTAATCGATGGTAGCGTTTGAACCCACGTTCATGCGTGGCATCATGACCTGACCGACCATAGGTTGTGGCCGCCGCGTGGCGGTAGCACACCAGCATTGGCCTAGCTAGTCAGGCCAGCATGGGCGCATAAACACCACGCACTCACTGCTCACTTCACTCACCCGCCCTCACCTTCTCTCTCTCTCGCTTTGCCTCTCCAAAGCACAGCGTCGAGCTCGCCGTAGCACTGCCGTAGCTGCTCAACGCCAACACAGCCTCACCAGCTAATTCATCTCAGCCACAGCTGCTCCACCATCACCTCCACCTCCTTGAGCCATTAGCACCACCTACCGACCACAGGTAGAGCGGCATTTCGCCTTGCCATAGCCACCGTTGTCATCAAAGCGCCACCGCTCTTAGGGCTCACCATGGCCCCACCATCCCACCACACCTCATGCCTTTATTTTCTTTGGTCCAACACTATGCTAGAGTCTAGAAGCTTAGGCCAGAGTTAGGAATGATGCCACCACTTGATCGCGTCGAAACGAGTCACCGCTCGCCCGTGTCCGCCATGGCCGCCACGGCACTCGAGCTCGCCATCGCTGAGTTGGTTCATCGTCTCCCTCCTTTCTCTCACACCTTAGGTCAAGTAACCCTAGCCTCGCTAGTGGCATGATAGAGACCCTCCTTTCACCACCATCTAGCCAGAGCAGCGTGAGCACCGCCGTGCTCCATGCGTCGCCGCACGGCCATGCACGCGGCCAAGCTCACCAACGCCACCTCGAACCCTCACCTGCACCGTGTAGCTTCACCAGGTCACTAGGATGGAGTAGTGTGCCATAGTTGGAGATGGTTGGCATACCAACACCAACCTCTGCCATCTGCCATGGCCACCATCGAGCTTGCTCCAGTGAGCCACCGAGCCAACTAGGCCTACCAGTCAATGCGCGGGGGTGAGGAGAGTATAGTGGTGAAGACGCTACCATCAGAGACCTCACCATTGGCGAGTTCTCATAGGTCAGTGTTGTCCTCTATTTTGGTCTCACTAACTAGTGGGTCCCCATTGACCACGGGCCCCGGCTATCAGTCAGATATGATTTGATTTTCTTGATTTATTTCATAGACTTGAATGCATCTTTCAAAAATTCATATCTCAAGCTAGGAGTGTCCAATTTTGGTGAACCAAAATTTGATGGGTTCCTCATGAAGTGTAGTATTTCATAAAAATATGAGATGCACTGTTTATGGTATTTTTATGGGAGAATAAAATGTAGCTATATAAATGCTTTTTAAATGGTTTCTATCTTGTAAAATGCATAACTTGAGCTAGGAAGGTGATAAAATCGTGATTCCAATTTTGCTAGTCTTGTGTTGACATGATCTAGCTAGAAAAAAAATATTAAACCTATAGTAAGCATACTTTGAATATGGTCTTCATATTTAATCCTAATTAATTGCTAGTTTCTAGTGAAATTAATTGGGGTAAAAATACATAACATATGATCATAAAATTTTTTACATAGTATTATTATGCTTGGAGTAATGTATGAAAAATATTAAATCTATTGCTTGACACTTTTCACTGTGTTAAACTATTTTTGCTAAAATAAGCCTATATAACTTGTCATTTTTGTAGAGGTAGTTTTGCTTATCCAAATGGTAGGAAATTTGTATAGTAGACTACTGAGGTCATTTGTAGGCTACTATAATTTTCTTAGAATTTATTAAGTAGTGGACATATTAATCCATTAAACCACCTTGTTATGTAAGGAAATTAATAAATGGATATAATAATTTAGTTATGTTTAACCATAATGTTTTCTGTGGTTCTTGTGATGCATATGATCTATTGATGTTATTAGTTAGGCTTAAAAGCAATTGGTTGTATGCAACTAGTTAATTATTGCTTTATAAATCAATTAGAGGCTGCATGTAAAGTTTCAGCTATGATGATAATTTCATAATGATAATGGTCTTTTATGTAAAACTGGTTAATAACAAAGTTGTAGGCTACTTACTTATCTACCTTGTGTTAAATTTTCATAGTCATAGGCCTTATGGTTTAAGAATTATGGTTGTTAGAAGTCTGCTATCCGAAATGCTTGCTCTCTGGACAGATTTGAATGATTGAATTGTTTGACATAGATAACTACTGAATCACATTTAGATAATTAAAATAAAGTTGTAAGAAATTTCATAAGCTTTCCAGAATGTCCATAATCATATTATTTTGATGTGTATAACTCTAGTTATGGTCAAAACAAGTGGCTGCTGTCTTGTAGTCTAGAAAATGATTTACATAAGTGTTTGTTTAGTTATTAGAGAAGAGAAAAGCACCTACTCAGTAAAATAAGATGCAACTTGTTATTACTTTAATGCAAATCTATTGAAAACACTTGGGAGGTTGCATTCATCACATCATATCATATTAAAATATTATACATGTCATCATATATGCATTCGTGATATCTTGTTTCATGCTCATGCATATAGGATCGTCCGAAGAAATAACTCTATTGGAGTTCAATGAAGAAGAGGAGGAGGATCAATAGGAGATGCCTTAGGCCATATCTCTAGGAGAAGAGGAGCAAACTCTCAAAGATCTTCCTGAGTGCCTGAATCACCGGCCAACCTCTTTCCTCAAAGGCAAACCCCGGAGCATTCTAAGTCTCCTATGTTTTACAAAACTTCACTTGAGTTCCTTATGTTTGATGCATTAGGTTATAAGAGTTGAATTGAAACCACTTGATGCATAGAACTACCTTGTCTAGATACATACACCTTTAACCATGTGTAGGTCTAGGATCAAATATATGCTTAGCCATGCTTAAACCGGTAGAAGTTAGGTGATTTTCTATCACCTACAAGATATAGGTGGATACCGAGGCACAGTTGGCTATATTTGCTATCGTGGAAAAAACCATGGGGTAATATAAATGGAGTCTAGGCGGAGTCTATGTGTAGGTTGACTCATATGATTCCGTCTATGCTGATTAAGGACCGTGCCATTGTTGGGCGGTTCTGATAAGATTGAACGCATGCCTCTCACCTAGCTGGCCGGATAACTTGCTTCGACCACGAAGCCGAGTAGCCCAACTTAGGTCGGGCCCCATTCTATAAAAGTGCGCATTCTGGATGATAGTAAGGATGTGCGGGGAGCCAAACATGAGCCCAAGGGCAGTGTAGTCCTGATTGTCCTAGCAGCTGGTTGTCCCTGATTGTGCGGCACTGGTTGAACTCGCAAAATGTATACCTGAGTTGTACCAAAGGTGGTCCACCTAGGTTTGTGTTAGGAATAAATTCCTAGCTAGTTAAAATCAATTCGAATCACCGTCTCTCCTGGGTAGTGAGAAACTTAGCTAGTACCAACACCGTAGTAACTATGTTATGGAATTTGATGGTTTGGATGAACTTGGAATTACTACACCGGCTATGGTTACTATTTTATGCTACTAAATGATATACTACATATTTGGCACAGGTTAGTTGCTAATCTAGAGATGAATAGCTATAATTAACTTGATGACCGAATTATAATTGTATCACTAAATTAGTGTAACGCCCCAAAGTCCAAATGGCTTAGATCCACTCTGCACGCTGAGCGAACCACACCTACCACCATCCCACTTACGCTTTCATCCTCGCTTCGCGTAAAAGGATTAACCCGGAGATGGTGGGATGGACTCTAGAAGCCTTATATGTTGGTCTGTCCTACCTTTAACAACCAAGGTGGGACTAAACTCTCCACAACATCTCATTAACTTGCATATGGGTCACTATGGGCCAAATTCCAAACTGGGCCGGATGTCACATACACCCACCCTCAAAGGAACCGATGTCCTTGTCGGCCCAACACCACAGTGGGGCAAACGATGACCAGGAATGTTCCCTCTTAGCACATGCAACTGTGCGCCTAGTGCCGACACATGTGCCATGCCATGCACCCTGTAGGGCCTACACACACAATGAACCCTATGTTCGCGCCCCTAGCCCGCACGCGCCCATGGCCATGAAGGTCGGCTCTGATACCACTTGTAACACCCTAGAGTCCAAACGGCTCAGATCCACTCTGCACACTGAGCAAACCACACCTACCACCATCCTACTTATGCTTTCGTCCTCACTTCGCATAAAAGGATTAACTCGGGGATGGTGGGATGGACTCTAGAAGCCTTATATGTTGGTTTGTCCTACCTTTAACAACTAAGGTGGGACTAAACTCTACACAATATCTCATTAACTTGCATATGGGCCACTATGGGCCAAATTCCAAACTGGGCTAGAGGTCACAATTAGTCACTTTTTATGCAAAATGTTGTCAAGCTACCTCCACTTATAAAGCCTTGCATAATCCTTAGAGTCACCTTATTTTTGGTTTATGATGGGTAAGTCTAGCTGAGTACCTCCTCATACTCAGGGTTTTATTTCTTTTGTTGCAGATGGTATAGTTTATCATGGCTATTGCAAGAACTGCTTCTGTCCCGCCATGAACAAGGAGTGAGCCCTAGGCAAGCATCTCTTATTAATCCTTCTTATATGCTTTTGTGGGAGTGTGATCATGAGTTCACACTATATTTGAACTATAATGGCAGATGATAGTTTTAAACTTTAATTTGCTTCTGCTACTATTTACTAAACTTGGTTTGTAATAACCTTAATTCGTACTCTGATGACTGAACTGTATTTGTAAACCTTATGTAACATATGACATGTATGTTGAATTATGTACAATCTTGATTGTATGTTGATGGTTAATCGAGACCATCGTGGCACTCGACGGACTATCGGGTTTATATGGGCTCAAGTATGACAGTGCAACCGCTTGCGGGCTGCCATTATACTTGTGCTCTTATAAATTGGCTAGTTCTGCTACAATGTAGCCTTGTTATTGAGCATTGCTAGTGAGCTTAGGTGGCTTTGTGCTTTTGCTTACTAGCATGTGTAGGAGCTCCCCCATTGCTTGAAGTACTAGTGGCATAGGTTTGTGTGACCTTGCTCCTAGAATTGGTTAGGTGAGCTCTAGCTAGCCCGGTACCTTTGTTGCCTAATTAGAATTTTTATAAGGTGCTTGTGAACCTAGATAAAGGGGTGTAGTCTTGGCTAGACTGATAGTTTCAATACCGTATTTGTTTCGGTTAGCCAGCGCGTTCAATTTTTAGAAAGGACTATTCACCCCCCTCTAGTCCGCCATCTTGACCCTACAAGTGGTATCAGAGCTAGGTCTCTCATTTATGGTCTTCACCGACCCAAGAGGATGGCGATTAGTGGGCTAGATTATTGTGACTCACACATTTTTATGGCACAAATTTTACACGTTGGAAAAATCACATGCTTGATTATTTTCGTGCAAAGAGACTTAAGTTTTGGTCGATTGTCACTAGTGGTCTCACTCAAGTCTTGGACTATAGAAATCTAACTAAAGCTCAAAAGGTTCTCTTTGAACTCGATGCTTATGCCTATTGCTTTCTAATGGATGCTTTGAGTTTGGAGATTTATTATAGGGTGGATTACAAAGGAACCACCCATGAGTTGTGCGAGGCAATCAACCGCCTCTATGGTGACTCCTCCACAAGTGATGATGACAAAGTCAAGGAGGATGATCCCAAGGAGGAGATGCATGAGTGTGTCAAGCATGACCACAATTTGGTGATTGTGGAAGATTACTCCACCTCATGGTCAAGTGATGATGATGATAAATCAACTACAAGTTCACTTGACAAGATTGATGATGATGCCTCAAGTGATGCCGATGATGATGCTACTCCATGCACACTTGATGGTGATGATGATGGATCATGCCCGGATGATAATGCTACTACAAGCTCTCCAACTACATCACATTGCGCCATGACACAAGGTGACACTAAGGTATCCAATGCAAATATGATTGATCTTGATTCATATAAGGAGCTTCTAGATATATTTGGTAGCATGATCAAAGCATTAGAAAAAGAGATGGCTAAAACCGAGAAATTGAAAACTGGAAACTCTTTTCTAAAGAAAATATGTGAACAACAAAATCATCTACTTTATGTTACTACTTGTTCACATGAGGAGCTAAAATTAGCTCATGAGGAACTTAATGTTGCTCATGATAACTTGGTACATGACCAAGCTTTTCTCACTAAAAAGCTTTCAAATGAAAAATCTAAAACTAGTGAGAGCTCATCACATGGGTCAATTGATCAATCACATGTTGTTGCTAACCCTTGTGATGTAGGCAGGAAGCATATATCCACCTCTTGTGATGAATTATTAGCTATGCCATGTTCTTTAATTATAGATGCTTGTTCTACTTCCTTGTCTTGTGAGACTAACCTTTTGAAGGAGAACAATGAGCTCAAACATGAAGTGAAGAATTTGAGCAATAAGTTAGAGAGCTGCTACAACTCAAAAGTCACTTTTGAGCATACGGTTGCCCCAATGAAGAAAAGCTCAAGTTGAAGAAAGAAGAAGAGAGGCTAAAGCATGTCAAGTGCTTCAAGTACCGCACTTGGGGGTCATCTCACCTCAATGTGCCCAACCAAGCAATTGATGAAGCAACAAGTAAAGCCTCAACCAAAGCCACAAGTTGAGCAAGAAAAGACACCCCAAGATAAAATCAAGATCAACCATGAAGATGGTGGTGATTTGATGATGAAGAAGAAGAAAACAAGAAGGGGTGAAAAAGCAAGAGAAAGATCAATGCGTACAAGGATGAATCAAGATGCAAAGAAAGTGAGCAAGAACAAAGAATAAAAGATGAAGATGATTGCTCACATCAAGTGTCATAGTTGTGACATATTGGGCCACCTAGCTTTGGGTTGTCCAAATAGGCTTGAGAAGAGGACTCAAGCAAACAAGAAGAAGCAAGGTAATAAGAAGCACCACATGAGCAAGGAAGAGAAGGCTCAATTAAAGAGAAAGTTCTACTCTTGCCGGAAAAGGGGACACATGTCACATTTGTGTCCCTTAGGTAACTCTCCTAAGCCTATTTCAATTGATGATGATTCTATGCTTAGGAAGGATGGCAATGGTACCTCATTGGTTGCAATTGCAAAACATCCTACTATTCATACTAAGGCTATGCCTAAGTATGTTGCACCTAACTTGAGAGGACCCAAACAAGTTTGGGTACCATCAAAAAGTGGATGATTATTTGTAGGTACCATGGCATTGGAGGCTTGATTCAATGGGTTTCTCATTGTTCATCATATGTTGAATCAAGTAATGAAGCTTAATGCACATTCAAACCCAATGCCAAGTGGAACTTGAGTGAAGTCCAAGTGCTACAACATACAAGTGCTATAATTCAAGGAGTGGTGATTTATTGGATATATTCGGTGGCTTGCATATATATGAGTTGAAGCTTGCTAATTGGATGATCATGAGTTAACCAAGGTATATTTCTAGTTGATCTCATTTATTTGGGTGTATATGAGTTGATTGAATTGGATATATATATGTATTTGTTGCTTGCTATGAGATGTTTGAATGGATTAATTGATTAGTAATCAAGTTTGGATTGGTTTGAATGGATAAGTTCATAAGATAACTTTTAGTAAGTGGATTGAATGGATTTATGTCTTGTAAAAGTATTCAAACAAGTTAGTTTCAAGTTTGATTCACTTTTGATGAAGAATAGCTCAATAGTTGAAATCTGTCCTAAATTAAAAATCTGAGCTAACTGAGATCAAGTCTGAGTTTGATGGATCAAATCTATTTGGATTGGTTTCAAATTTAGTATGCATGCTCTAGACCTATGATATTAGTTTCTTTACAAATTTTATGAGAATTGGATAAGAAATACTTCGGGTTTGGAGTAGATCTTGTCAGCCATAGTGCAGCAGTTTTCAGCATGTAGCAGTGGTGGAAGAATTAAAATCTGATAGCAATCTAGAAGTCCAATGAATCTAAAATTTTTATAGATGCTAGATGACTTAATAAAGCATATTGACACCAAATTTCGTGGTATTTGAATCTATACATTGGGAGATATGGATTATTCATTGAAGTATACAGAATCTGCCAGAAAAATTACAATTATTGGATTGATCAAGAGTCACTTTGATTGAAAGGTCCTCAAATTGGAAACATGTTTATAAGTGGTTGAAGCACCTTAGTTTGGTTTTGGAATGAGCTAGAATCATGACAAGTGATGAGTACAAGGTTTGATTGTGGTGTGTACTTGGCACATATTTGGTATTCAAATTGAAGATCAAGATCAAACTCAAGATGAAGATGAAGTTTAAGTTCTAGTGACTATTGGAGATCATTTGGTAGAAAGAAATTTACTTAAACAAGTAGAAAGAAAAGTACTTAAAGAAGGATTGAAGGTTACTCATCAAATTAAGTCCATCACTTGGATCAATCAATTAAGTCATTTCAAGTGAGTGTCAAGGATGGTTCTTTGGAGAGAGGTCACTTCTCCCTATGTGTAGGGGCTTGCCGCCTTTTGTAGGTAAACCAAGTATGGTAGTTGAAAGGCTAACTTGGAAGTGGTAATCTAAGGGATATTTGAGATGCTTAGTTGAAGCAATCAAAAGGAGTGATCTAGAAAGCAAGCAACATCCAAAAGAGAGCTAGTCATAGTAATTCAAGTGGTATTCTATATAGTGCTCTCATGCAAGCAATGAAGGAATAAAGAAGCAAGACAACCACAACAAGAGTTAGTGCACTTGATCATTAGTGGTTCTCATATCACATGGGTGAAGAATGGATTTCATTATTGATGATGAGTGTTCACCAAGCTTATAATTGGACTTCACATTGCTATTGCGGAGCATAATTGGAATCAAATGACTATCCTCTACTCCAAGATAGCAAAGGTATATTATAATGTGCATGATCATTTCATCCCTTACTAATATGCAGTTAGTGTATATAGTACATGCTTATTAGGATCGTGAATGAAAAATAAAATTTTCAAATTCATAGCCTACCACTATTGCTTGTATGATTAGTTGAATCTAGTGGTAGTGTATGAGTTTGCTCATGAGCTATACTAAACCCAAGTACTTGATTTATTTTGATTGCCAACAAGTGACAAGTACAACCTCGATAAAATAACTGCTTAATGTGTGTGAAGAAGCTTAGAGAGGGTTCAAACTAGACTTGGAAGCTTAGGCGAATCAATCTAGTTCAAGTCAAACAAAGAAGCTCATGAAGATGACAAGTGTTCAAGAAGTGGTTATATTTGACAAATCCTACAAGTGGTTACATGATTGCTCTTACACGTGGTACATCTAGATTATCACCTTGTTACAAGTAGCATTCATACAAGTGGTATCACATCAAATGGTGGTTCCACAAGTGATCCTCAACTTTAAGTGATCATCAAGTAAAGCAAATTCCCTCACAAACAAGAGCTCAAGTTTATCAAGTAGATGACCCATGCTATGACATAGGGGGAGGTGCCCCACCAATTGGTATCAAGGTCAAAGATCCTACATGAGGTATTACAAGTGGTCTCATTCCAACATTTACAAGTGTCCATAAAAAAATCAAGATTCAAGCATCAACCATCTACTCCAATGCAATCCTTTTGTATCAATAAGAAGCATACCTTTTATGGAAATTGATAACAAAGGGGAAGAAGTTGGAACAAAGATATGTAAATGCATCATGGGGGAGAAGTAGTAGTTGGACATGGACAAAGAGGAAGCAACATTGCAACATTGAAGAATGGAGAAGGATCAAAATTCTTGGACAAGAGAAGCACACAAGAAGGGAGAGCAAGCTCATGAACTTTGATTGGTTGCATTTGATATGTGTATATTCATTTGCTTGCTTGCATTGTATAAGTTTTTTAATTTGATATGCATGCTTGTGTGTTGTATGCTTGTTATAGAACTTGAATGATGATATGATAACTAACATGCATAGGATGGTAGCTAGACTTGTGTTTTTCAAGCAAAAACTAGAACCTTGATTATAATATTGATCTCACATGGTTTCTAGTGTTTTTGTTGTCTAGCTACTCATGGTGCTAAGGATGGTGTTCAAATGTGCACTCCGATTAGTATCACATTTCAAAGGTTATTCTATACACCTTAGCATCACTTAGTAGTGGTAACACTCCCACAAATTTTATATTTATGCATGTGTTCAAGCTTGAAACCAAACCATTTGAGCGCATATGTAGGGGGGGTATCACTACCAAGTCGGATTTTATGGTGCTTATCCAAATCTTGACATAGAGCTTAAATGTTGGATAAGTAGCATAAATCCAAATCAAGTTAGCAATTTACACTTATGTGAAGTGCTAGCTTGAAATGTGCTTAATTTCTATATCTTTGTAGAGTTGTCATCAGTTACCAAAAAGGGGGAGATTGAAAGGTCCTTGTATGGTTTTGGTAATTGAGTGATAACCTAGGTGGACTAATGTGTTTAAATGTGAGATACACATGTGATTAGTCCATAGGTACACTTGTGTGAGCAACTCATGCCATGTCAGGTGAAGATGGCTTGGATTTATTGCAAGGCTCACACAATGTGATGAAGGAGCTCATTGCATATGAGACATGACATTGAGTCATGTGACTAAGGTGAAGATCAAGACAAGACTTGGCTTGATGGACCGGTTGCAAGCGTGAAGGGCAAGTTGGAGGCTTCGGAGCGATGGACCGCATGGCGGTGATGCTTGAGCAAGACTTGGCACCGATGGACGAAGGCAATAGTGAAAAGCAAGTGAAGTCAAGATAGATGAACCAACAAGGTCACGTGATGATATGAAGTGGATCATATCATTTGTGATATGGTTGGTGCATGTGTTGCATCAACATCAGAGGAGATGGAATGGAATACGCAAGGCAAAGGTATAACCTATAGGGTATTTCATTTCACCGGTTGATGAGATCCTAACATATGGGTATGTTAGCCTCAGGATCAATGGTTCTGGACCGAAGAGACCTGACCGAGCCTAGGCATGCCATAGCCCCCGCTTAGGGCTCAGGGGCTCGCCTGAGCCTTAGGCTCCTGATCGACAATGCACCTATGCTCGACCCTTGGCTCCTGCCTAGCCTACGATGCCAGCTAAGGGCTAAGTGCAAGAAGATGAGTGTGGGGGTATGGCCCCCAAGACATGGGCCACACCATCGGAGGTGGCCCGGCCCACAAGATCAAGGCGTGCACGGCGTGCACCGTAAGACATTGTATAGTACCAAATAGGATACTTTACTTATAACCCTACCCCTCCAGAGTATATAAGGAGAGGCAGGGGTCCTCTACTCAACATCATGTATTCAATACAATACACCAAAGACATAGGACGTAGGGTATTACGTTGATCAGACGGCCCAAACCTGTCTAAATCGCTGTCTCTGCGCCTTGTGTCACCATCTGGTTCCTGATTACGCGCATCCCCACTGACAAATCTACCATCATGGGATACCCCTCGGTGGACTGCCGAGCATCTTTTATCGACAGTTGGCGTGCCAGGTAGGGGTGTGCGCTTGATCCATGGTGAGCCAGATGGATCTCAAATCAACAACGCGTTCTCATCATCAATCTCGTGGAGATCCATCCCGATCCACGATGATGATTCATCGCTACTACACCAGCCCCTACGACAGCAAATCTGATCTCAAAACCACCTCTGAGGTCGTCTTCACCAACAACTCGCCGCCACTGCTCTCGCCAGCCCTCGTCGACGACTAGCCGCCGCTGCTCTAGTTAGCCCTCGTCGATGACTCGCCACCGCTGCCCTCATCGATGACTCGCCACCGCTGCCCTCATCGATGACTCGTCACCGCTGCCATCGGTGGCCTTTGCCGACATCTTTCACCGATGTCCCTCACCGTTGACTCATCATCACCGCTCGGTGGCCTTTGCCGACATCTTTCGCCGATGTCCCTCGCCGTTGACTCATTGTCATCGTTCGGTGGCCTTCGCCGACATCTTTCGCCGACGTCCCTCATCATTGACTCATCGTCACCGCTCAGCGGCCTTCGCCGACATCTTTCGCCGATGTCACTCGCTGTTGACTCATCGTCACCGCTCGACAACCTTCACCAACATCCTTCACCGATGTCCCTCATCGATGACTCACCATCGCTGCCCTCAGCGGCCTTCATCGACGTCCCTCACCGTCAACTCATCATCACCGCTCAGAGGATGAGCCCTAAGCCATCAAGGCTCTGGGGCTCCCAGACGCTACACTCTGGGCATGGTCATGCCGACTGCTCCTGCGACTGGGTCATGCATGCGGCGTGACACAAGAAGACAAGTCCCCTTGGCCTCTAGGGACTAGGTGGCTCTCGGGCCCACACGTCAACCCCTGGAGCTGACCTGCTTTGCCACCAAGAGTCTAGAAGTTCCACCTGGGGGAGGCCAGTCCAAGCTGACATAGCCTGACACGCAGAGTGTCAGAACAGAGCAGCCGAACAATGCCTAAGGCTTCTTCGGCTCCATGACACCGCCATGGTCCATAGAGCACCGCTGCAAGACCCTCCTAGACTCTGACATATGTAGACTATAGACACTTCTCCCCAAATTGCCATGTACCTGACCTATCTCGGTATATAAGGGATAAGGTTGGACCTTTGGGGGAGAGAATCTGAGATAGATCACTCCATTCCTCATTTGATCTGCTCCTGCTTAGCACCAAGGGCAGGGTCAACCTAGAGAGGGGCACCGAGAGCTCCTCTGTCACATCCATCGTCTTTGTCCTCTCCGATAAGGAGAAGACTCCACTAGCGGTGAGGCAACCTTTGGATTAGCACCGAGCTAACCCCCTACCAAATCTCTCTACACTCTGATTGTTACCCCCAAATTTTAGGTGCTCTTGAGTATAAGGATCATCAACTGCTGGATGTAGGGCACCGATAGGCCTGAACCAGGATAAACCATTGCATACCCTCTATGATTCTTGTGTTCTTGAGTTCACCCAAGGCACCAGAGACACGTACTCTGACACTGACTTGACCAACAATGCTTGTTGTGGTTGTAACCCTATGATAGCTAGTGTGCTAGGTAGGGGGCAGTGTCAAGTGCGATTCAGGCTCTACGGTGGCCAGAGCCACCTGCCTCATCGCTGGAGCAAGCAGCAGCACCCCAGACAGCGGTGTTCGCTTCCTTGGTGAGTTCTTCATCATAGCCAGTGCCTTTGCTCTAGGCTAGGTCCTCAACTTTGGGAGCCTAGCCTATGTTGCTGACTGCTACCGCAAGTTTCATCCACAGGGAGTTGCCCCGATGAGCGTTGGGTCCTTGACGCCACCCCCATGAAAGGTCCTTGTTTGGTTTTGGTAATTGAGTGATAACCTAGGTGGAGTAATATATGTTTATGTGAGATACACAGGTGATTAGTCCATAGGAACATGTGTGTGAGCAATACATGCCATGGAGGTGAAATGGCTTGGATTTATTGCAAGGCTCACATATGTGATGAAGGAGCTCATTGTATGTGAGACATGACATTTGAGTCATGTGACTAAGGTTGAGAAGATCAAGACAAGGCTTAGCTTAATGGACCGGTTGCAAGTGTGAAGGGCAAGTCTAGTGAAGACTTGGTGCCGATGGACCAAAGCAACGGTGAACAGCAAGTGAAGTCAAGATAGATGAACTAATATAGTCACGTGATGATATGAAGTGGATCATATCATTTGGTTGGTGCATGTGTTGCATCAACATTGGAGGAGATGGAATGGAATGTGCAAGGCAAAGGTATATTTGTAGGGCATTTCATTTCACTGGTCATAGATGAGTAGAGAAAGTTTATGATCGGGTTTAGGATAGATGGCCATACTATCAAGTGGGGCAAACTTGTTTTCATATCGGTCATCTAGTGCCACTCAAGTGATCTAACTTTGCATTGTTGCTAGGATCGAGTGGCATGGTGAATTGAGTGACTAATCCTTTGAAAAAGTGAAAATGCTAACACACTTGCACTTGGTGGTGTTGGCACATTTGCAAAGGAGAAGTTGTTGGAGTTATATTGGATCAACTTGGAAAAGAGAGGTTTTTTGGTGTGCTCTGAACTATGTGATGGTCCTTGGATTGGAATTCTGTATTGATCCATTATTCTTTGGATCATATATGCAAGTGGGATGTGTAGCCCTCTGAATAAGCTTTCCAAAATGTCCAAGATCATTGAAATCATACTTTGGAGCTAAGAGTTATAGCTGTTTTAGCAATGAAAGGTCTATGACTGGACTCTATGACCGAACGTGTCCGGTCAGTAACTGCGAGTCCAGATGAGAGTCTAGTCAATGTTTCTTTCATGAGCAGAAGCGACCGGATGCAAGGAGAGTCCGGTCAGTGATGACCTGATGCATTCGGTCATCATAAGAGCTCTCAAGAACCTCTCTGGAAGTGACCAGACTCTAGTCCGGTCATAAGAGAAAGGGGAGTCCGGTCAGTTGTGCAAAGGCACGTTGGTGACCGGACTCAGCCTTGGCACGTTTGTTCGCTAGACCTAGGCGTGTTTGATTAGGAGTATGCATGCGCGGGAGCTAGCCGTTGGTGAGCAATGGTCATCTTCGAACAGCGAGGCTACGTGGCTGCATCCTAGTGATCAGACTCTGGACCAGACTCTAGGGTGAGTCCGGTCAGCGAGTCCGTTTAGTGCGCAGAAATCAGGATGAAGGGGGTAACGGCTATTTTAGCCCTTGGGGCTATAAAAGGAGTGTGTGGCTGGCCTTGTCACATGCTTAGCACCCTTGGGACTTAGTGTCCATTCTTGGGGAGTGCTAGGAGAGCCTCTAACTCACTTGTGCACATAGTGGTTGCATCCGATTACGAGTGAGTGTGATTCTAGTGTGATTGCATCATGAGGTTGCATTGAGTGGCACTAGGTGATCGAGTTGTAAGCCGGTGGTGCTTGTTACTATTTGAAGTTGCCACCTCCTAGATGTCTTGGTGGTGGTCTCCATCGTAGCACACAAAGAAGATTGTGTGGTGCTCTGGAGAAGTGATTGTGAAGGGGATTGTGCTCACCCCGCGGGAGCCGTGAAGAGCAACTCTAGTAGAGCGAGACGCGAAGGGTGACAAGTGGTCTAGCCGAGTTAAGTGCTAGAGCTTGTGGTAAGCACTCCACGTGGGAGAGTGTGATTTGCGGGTCACCACTAGCAAGAGGACCAGGCGACAACCTTGGAGCTTATCTAAACAGGTACTAGCGTGTTGGCAAGCATGGGAACCTCGGAATAAAAATCACTATGTCATCCTTGTCTTCCCATTGGTTTGCATCCTCGTTACACAAGCTTGTATTTACTTTCATTTACATTGTGCTTATGTAGTTGCTCTTGTAATTAGTTTGCTTGTGTAGCTTGCTAGTTACCTTCTAGCTTGTGTAGCATAGAAGTAGCTCCCTAGCATGACTAATTTAGTTTGAGTAACCTTGTTAGTCATATTTCTTAGTTTGTGTAGCTAAGTAATTTGTGCTCTATAATTTGGCTTGTGCAACCTTGTTATTGAGCATTGCTAGTGAGCTTAGGTGGCTTTGTGCTTTTGCTTACTAGCATGTATAGGAGCTCCCCCGTTGCTTAAAGTATTAGTGGCATAGGTTTGTGTGACCTTGCTCCTAGAATTGGTTAGGTGAGCTCTAGCTATCCTAGCACCTTTGTTGCCTAATTAGGATCTTAATAAGGTGCTTGAGAACTTAGATAGAGGGTGTAGGCTTGGCTAGACCATTAGTTTTAATTCCACATTTGTTTCGGTTAACCGGCGTGATTAATTTTAGAAAGGACTATTCGTCCCCCCTCTAGTTTGCCATGTCGACCCTACACATGGTATCGGAGCTAGGTCTCTCATTTGTGGTCTTCACCGACCCGAGAGGATGGCGACTTATGGGCTAGATGTTGATTGTCCATATATTTTTTATGGCACACACTTTGCATAGTGGAAAAATTGGATGATATGCAATTTTAAGTTTATTTGCCCTAAAATGTGGTGGATGGTAGATGTAGGCTTTTCTCATATGTTGGATGAAGAGAATCTAACCCAAGCATAAGAGAAATGCCTAGATCTCGACATCCAAGCTACTAACATCATGTATAGATCTTTAGATGATTGCATATTTAGAGAGATCATTAACATGAAGACCGCCCATGAGATTTGGATTCATCTCAATGAGAAGTATGGGATGGTCTCCGATGATGATGATGAGCCCAAGAAGGAGGCACATATGAGGATGTTGAGCATAGCTACAATTCGGTGATTGTGGAAGATTGCTCTACCTTATGGTCAAGTGATGATGATGATGATCTACCACAAGATTACTTGACAAAATTGATGATGCCACAAGTGATGCAAATGATGATGCTACCCCATGCACACTTGTTGATGATGATGATGGATATGAGAGTGATGTCTCTACAAGCTCATCAACTACATCACATTGCTTCATGTCACAAGGTGACGCCAATGTATCTTATGCAAATGTGATTGATCTTGATTCATATGAAGAGCTTCTAGATAAATTTGGTAGGATGATTAAGGCTTTAGAAAAAGAGATGGCTAAAACCGAGAAATTTAAAAATTAAAACTCTTTTCTAAACAAAATATGTGAACAACAAAAGCATCTACTTTATGTTACTACTTGTTCACATGAGAAGCTAAAATTGACTCATGAGGAACTAAGTGTTGCTCATGATAACTTGGTATAAGACCATGCTTTTCTCACTAATAAACTTTCCAATGAAGAAATTAAAACTAGTGAGTGCTCATCACATGGGTCAATTGATCAATCATATAATATTACTAACTCTTGTAATGTAGGGAAGAAGCATGTATCTGACTATTATGATAATTTATTAGCTATGCCATGTTCTTCAAATATAGATGCTTGTTCTACTTCTTTGTCTTGTGAAACTAACCTTTTGAAGGAGAACAATGAGCTTAATGAATAAGTGAAGAGTTTGAGCAACAAGTTAGAGAGGTGCTACAACTCTCAAGTCACCTTTGAGCATTTATTGAAGACTCAAAGAAACTTTGGTGACATGAGTGGCATTGGCTTCAACAAGAGCAAGATCAAGGGCAAGAGATGGGGCAAGAGGAATATATGAAAGAGAAATGAAGAAGCAAGAACAAGAGAAGCTCTCTCATTTCATGTGCTTCAAGTGCCATGAAGTGAGACATCTTGCAAATGGGTGCCCGAATGAAGAAAAGCTTAAGTTGAAGAAAAAAGAAGAGCGGCTAAAGCATGTCAAGTGCTTCAAGTGCCACACATGGGGTCATCTCACCTCTATGTGCCCAACCAAGCAATTGGTAAAGCAACAAGAAGAGCCTCAACCAAAGCCACAAGATGAGCAAGAAAAGACACCCCAAGAGCAAATCAAGATCAACCATGAAGATAGTGGTGACTTGATGATAGAAGAAGAAGAAGACAAGAAAGGGTGAAAGAGCAAGACATCCAATGCTTGATCAAGATGCCAAGATGATGAGCAAGAATCAAGAAGAGAAGAAAGTCTATGCTCACATCACGTGCTTCAAGTTTGAAGATATGGGACACTTTGCCTCGAGGTGTCCTACCAAGCTTGAGAAGAAGGATCAAGCAACTCATGAGAGGCAAGGTAATGGGAAGCACCAGATGAGCAAGGAAGAGAAGGTTCAATCAAAGAGGCAAGTGCTACTCATGCCAGGGAAAGGGGACACATGGCTCATTCATGTCACCTAGGTAACAATTCTAAGCCTATTTGAATTGTTGATAATAATATGCTTAGAAAAGATGATAATGGTACCTCTATGGTTTCTATTGTAAAACATCCCGCTACTCATACTAAGGCTATGCATAAGTATGTTGCACCTAACTTGAGTGGACCCAAACTAGTTTGGGTACCATCAAAACGTGGATGATTGTTTGTAAGTACCATCGGCATTGGAGGCTTGGTTCAAGTGGTATTCATCTTATTGATCATATGAATGAGCCAAGAATTGAAAAGTGATGATTATTATCCCAATGCCATGACAAGTTAGTGAAGTCCAAGTGTTATCAACATACAAGTGCAATATTCAAGTTGTTGTGATTTATTGGCTATAATTGGTGGTTTGCAAATATTTGAGTTGAATCTTGCTATGGATGATCATGAGCTAACCAAGGTATATCTCTAGTTGATCTCATTCATTTGGGTGCATATGAGTTGTTTGAATTGGAGAAATATGCATATGTTGCTTGCTATGATATGTTTGAATGGATAACTTGCTTAGTAATCAAATTTGGATTGATTGGAGTTGGATAAATTCATAAGATGACTTTTCGTAAGTGGATTGAATGGATATATGTCTTGTGAAAGTATTCAAACAAGTTAGTTTCTAAGTTTGATTCAATTTGAAGAAGAATAGCTCAATAGTTGAAATCTGTTCAAAATTAAAAATCTGAGCTAACTGAGATTAAGTATGAGTTTGAGTGATCAAATATATTTTTATTGGCTTGAAATTTGGTATGCATGCTCTAGACTTATGGTATTAAGTGCTATATGAATTTCATGAGAATTGGATAAGAGATGCTTTGGTTTTGGAGTAGATCTTGTCAGCTATAGTGCAACAGTTTTCAGCATATAGCAGTGGTGGAAGAATTGAAATCTGGTAGCAATATAGAAGTCAAATGAAGTCCAAATTTTTACAAGTACTAGATGACTCAGTGTAGCACATCTCCACCAAATTTCGTAGTATTTGGATCTATACATTGGGAGTTATGAATTTATCTTTGAAGAGTACAAAATCTGCTAGAAAAGTGACAATTATTGGATAGATCAAGAGTCACTTTGATTGAAAGGTCCTCAAGTTGGAAACATGTTTATAAGTGATTGAGGAACCTAAGTTTGATTTTAAATTGATCTAGAAGCATGACAAGCAAAGAGTATAGGGCTATTTAATTGTGGAGTGTATTTGGCACACATTTGGAACTCAAATTGGAAGATGGAGGCCAAACTCAAGATGAAGACGGAGTTTAAGTTCTTATGACAATTGGAAATCATTTGGTTGAAAGAAAAGGACTTAAACAAGTAGAAACAAAAGGATTTAAAGAAGGACTCAAGGTTATACATCAAATTAAATTCATCACTTGGATCAATCAATCAAGTCAATTCAAATGAGTATCAAGGATGGATCTTTGGAGAGAGATCACTTCTCCCTATATGTAGGGGCTTGCCGCCTTTTGTAGGTAAACCAAGTGTGGAGCTTAGAAGGCTAACATGGAAGTGGTGATCTAAGGGATGTTTGGGATGCTTAGTTGAAGAAATCCAAAGGGTTGATCTAGAGAGCAAGCAACAACCAAAAGAGAGCAAGTAAGGAATTTCAAGTGGTATTCTCACATATGATGCTCTCAAGCAAGCAATGGTCAAATGAAGAAGCAAGCCAATCACAAAAAGAAAGTGCACTTGATGATAAGTGGTTCTCATATCATATGGATGAAGAATGGGATCCAAATATTGATATTGGTCTTCACCAAGCTTATAATTGGACTTCACATTGCTATTGCGGAGCTTAATTGAAATCTAATGACTATCCTTTACTCCAACATAGCAAATGTATCATTGCAATGTGCATGACCATTTTCATCCATTACTAGTATGCAGTTAGTGAATATAGTACATGCTTATAGGATCATGCATGACAAATGAAATTTTAAAATTCATAGCCTACCACTATTGCTAGAATGGTTGATTGATCTAGTGGTAGTGTATGAGTTTGTTCATGAGCTAGTGAACCCAAGTACTTGATTTATTTTGAATTGCCCATGAGTGACAAGTACAACCTCAATAAGATAATCGCTTAATGTGTGTGAAGAAACTTAGAGAGGGTTCAAACCGGACTTGGAAGCTTAGGCTAATCACTCTAGTTCAAGTCAAACTTAGAAGCTCATGAAGATGACAAGTGTTCAAGAAATGGTTATAATTGACAAATCTTATAAGTGGTTCCATGATTGTTCTTACATGTGGTATATCTAGATTATCACCTTGTTACAAGTAGCATTCATACAAATGGTATCTAGCACATCAAATGGTGGTTCCACAAGTGATCCTCAACTTTAAGTGATCATCAAGTAAAACAAAAGTTCCCTCACAAACAATAGCTCAAGTTTATCAAGTGGATGACCCATGCTATGACATAGGGGGAGGTGCCCCACCAATTGGTATCAAGGTCAAAGATCCTAATGTGGTGTCATTCCAACATATGTGGTGTTGTCCATAAAAATGCAAGATTCAAGTGTCAACCATCTACCCCAATGTAGTCCTTTGTATCAATAAGAAGCACACATTTTATGGAAATTGATGACAAAGGGGGAGAAATTGGAACAAAGATATGTAAATGCATCACGGGGAGAAGTAGTAGTTGGACATGGACAAAGAGGGAGCAGCATTGAATAATGGAGAACGATCAAAATTCTTGGACTAGAGAAGCACACAAGTAAGAGGAGCAAGCTCATGAGCTTTGACTAGTTGCATTTGATATGTGCATATTCATGTGCTTGCTTGCATTGCATAAGTTTTTAAATTTGATATACATGCTTGTGTGGTGTATGCTAGTTGTAGGATTGATTGATGAAATGCAAAACTAGCATGCATAGGATGATAGTTAGATGTGCCTTGCTCACTTTTCAAGTGGTACTAGAGCCTTGCTAATAATGTTGATCTCACGAGGTATCTAGTGTTTGTGTTTTGCAAGTGCTATCTAACTAACCATGGTGCTAAGGATGATATTATTGGCAACTCTAATTGGTATTATGCTTCAAAGGTTTATTCTATACACCTTAGCATCATTTGGTAGTAGTTACTATGACAGAACCGCCCAATTTATACAAGATCAAGTACGGCTGTCCTCGTTTAGCACGTTGACGCACACATACTTTCACTTATATAAACCCACTAGTCCGTCAAGTGACACAAAGGACCTCGGTAAATCAACATCACAACCAAGATCGTGTGATTAAGCAAATACCCATCACATACACAGAGTTGTAGCAGAAATAATATTACAAGTTTGGGTTTCAAAACCGGTTAAGGGAAACAACATAGCTTTCAATGATTACATTAATATAAGTTCCAAATATATTGCTAGCATAATTGACATCCTCTAACAAAAGCGTATAGATGAGAAATAAATATAGAGTCACTGAGCCCACCGATGATTAGCCACCATCTTCAGCAGGCCGAAAACTTCACCTGCAATATGGTGGGATAAACCCTGAGTACTCAAATGTACTTAGCTAGACTTACCCATCATAAACCAAAAATAAAGTGACACCAAGGAGTATGTGTCACACCCAATTTTAAGGATAAAATTGAATGCATAATACTCATGTGTGCCCAGGAATCAGTCACACACACAAGTCGACAAATCATATAAAGTATCATCACGGTGTCTCTTACATCACAAATAATAACAATAAGTAGTCTTACACAACACATCGGAATAGTAAAGGATAACACTCTCATGGAACACCATCACAGGGAAGGTCAACTGGTTGACCACAAGCCTAAAAATCCTCAGGGAAATCTTCATACCCGTTGTCATCTGTTACCCATCTGAGATTTTTATCCAAATAAAGAAAATAAACAAGTGTAAGTACATCCCATACTTAACAAGCTAACATGGGGTTATGAAGCTCAAAAGGTTGACACTGGTTTACTGCAGTTAGTATTTTTAGTAAGTCAAACTTTTATTCTCAAGTAATATCAAATTATGCTTAAGCTCCCATTTAACCCCATTTGAACAGGTATCAAGGTCAAGTGTCTCATATAACATCATAGAACAACTTAAATAATCATCAACAAGTATCCAGTTATTCTGTGAGTTTTCAAGGCCACTCGTAACCGTGAGCACGGCTGTTATAACAGTTTGTTACCCTCTGCAGAGGTGGTGCACTTTCACCGCGAGTCATGATTCCCATATGCTCGGGTTAATTACTCCCATGTCACTGCCAAGGTGAGTGAGCATGGTACACTATGAAGCCATTTCATAGGTTCCTCTAACAAGTTAGGGCCACTAGGTTTCCTTGGCAGGCAGATGTAGGAACCCCCCTTTCCTATGGCACATATCCATCGTGGCTATACTCATAGGAACAGAGGCAGCCCTATACCTAATGTGGCAAGCCCCATTTGCGCCAAAAAGGTAACCTCTAACTAGCTAGAAAAGATCCTATTACTGAGCTCAAGTTAGAGCCATATGACTCTCCCGGTTGCACTGTCAGTCCCAGCTTTTGCCGACAGATAAGTCCTTATGGAGGGCTGGGAGCAACATGAACAAAGGTCATTTGCACCTTCGCCCTATGGAACAGTTGTTATAAATCATGTTAAACTCTTAGTTCCATAGAATCATTCATCATCACGTAGATCAAGTTCAGTTAGAGCACTAGCAATCTACCCATATGCAATTGACCCATAGGAGACAAGGAACAGGATAAACAATCACTAGGATGTCCTTACGGGTATCAATTTAGACACATGCAAATGAGTAATTGATTAAAGTGAAATAGGACATCAAGGTAGGCCCATGCTATACTTGCCTTGGTTCACAAACTCTTGCTGGTCCTACTGGTCGTCGAAGAATTCTTGATCTCCAACGTTCTCCTCACCGTCTGAACACGACCAACACGGCAACATACAACATTCCAAAAGCATTCATGCAAAGCAAACATTCCTATCATTAGAATAGTACACCAATAGTATAGAAAACAAGGTAAAATGTTTGTGAAAATAACCTACGTCTCGCTACGATCACGTCAACGCGAAGTTCACAAAAAACGAAGCTAAAATGCGAAAGTTATGATTTAAATGGGTTTTCCTATAGCCATATTTTTAATTAAATCTAACCATGAAATTAAAAAGTTCCAAACTTGACTAACAGTGGTTCTAACATGTAGATTATGGAATTACGAAGCTAACGCGATTTGAATGGATCAATTCGGAGCTAAAACGACAATTTTATACGCAAAACAGTTCAAATGGCATTTCTGTAAATACTGAAAACGTATTTTAGACTTAAGCAGTGATCTTTACGCTTTCAAAATGAGAATGCGTAACCAGGGAAATGCGCTTTGGGCTGCAGGTTCTATTCATCTGAAACCGAGGGTCTCTTTTGCAAATCTGCCACGCGAAGGGGTATCGGACGTTCTCGGCCGTTGGATTAGAAATGGGCGACCAGAAATGGATCCGGGGGAGAGAGAAGAAAACTGGCCGGCTAGAACAGTGACACCGGTGGCAGAGCACCATTGCCGGTGGCATGGAGGTCACTAGAGCGCGCGGAACACGGCCTATGGGCCCTGGTTCGGAAAACCAGAGACACCGGGAGTTAGCTGGGGAGAAGGGGAACTCGCCCAGGCCATCACGACGGCCGGAGGAGTGAGCCAAGGCGGCGGACGCCATGGCCGGCGGCCAAAGCTCGTGGACGCTCGCGAATAGGGCCCCAAATGGCCACGAAATACCAAATTGAAAGCACAGGGAGAAGGAGGGGAGCACAGCGAAGTTCATCGTGACTTCAAACAGGGACGAACGCGACTTGGGGACGGTGTTTCGTGGACGGCAAGGACGGTGGCCGGCGGAGCTCTTCCATGCGGCGGTTGTGGCCTCCTTGGCGTGAGCGCGAGAGAGAAAATGGATTGGGGTGAGTAGGGGAGCGCGCGGGGGGGGGGGGGGGGCTCGGCTCCTTTAAATCGAGGCCGAGGAGCGGGGGGTGCTCCCACAACGCCAGGAGCGTGGGCGGCGGTTGCTCGGGCGCTCACGCGGGCGGTTGCCGAGCCGTGCGAAGGAAGGGGATGGCGCTGACACACGGGGCCGGGCGGTCAGCGGCTGCGGGTGCGAGGATGACGCGGCGGCGATTGCGCGCGTCAAGCTGGGCTGGCGTGGCTTGCTAGGCCGAGCGAGGCGCGCGACTGGCGCTGGGCCGAGCGAGGCGCGCAGCTGGGCTGGCGGCAGGCCCTGGGCCGAGCGAGGCGCAAGGGGGAGGCGAGCTGGGCTAGGGAAAGAACTAGGCCTGTGGGCCGAAATGAAGAAGGGAGGGGAAAAATGAATTTTGCATTTTTCTTTTTCCACATGGATTTCCAAAGCATTTTTAAA
The DNA here is from genome assembly GCF_019320115.1 of Miscanthus floridulus. Lineage (NCBI taxonomy): Eukaryota > Viridiplantae > Streptophyta > Magnoliopsida > Poales > Poaceae > Miscanthus > Miscanthus floridulus. Next base: position 112,929,794 of record NC_089587.1, on the reverse strand, counting down.
TAAGTTTTGAATTCATTTGAAATTTGAATCAAGATCAATCATCACAAAATTAGATATGCAGCAGCATGTATGCATCAAAAAGTTTCTAACCTTATTTTTAAATTTTAATTCCACAAAATTTATTATTTTCCTATATTTTAATGCACACATATTTGCATAAATAAATCATATTTACTAATTTTAAAAGAATGTCATTTTTAGGGTGTTACAATTCTACCCCCTTAAGATGAATCTCGTCCTCGAGATTCGGGTGATTGCTTACTCAAACAGTTGGGGATAAGTCTTTCTCAGATCCTCTTCTCTTTCCCATGTAGCTTCATCCTCTGTATACCGATTCCACTGCACCTTGCACATCTTTATGATTCGGCTTCTCGTAACTCTTTCGGTAGTTTCCAAGATCTTTATCGGATACTCTTCATAAGTAAGATCTTCCTTGACAGCAAGTTCTTCCAAAGGAATTTGCTCTTCTGGTACCCTCAAACACTTCTTCAATTGGGAAACATGGAACATGTCGTGCACACCTGACAAACTCTCAGGTAGTTCCAACTGATAAGCTACTTCTCCATGTCTCTCTAGGATCTTAAAAGGTCCAATATACCTTGGTGCTAACTTTCCCTTCATATTGAATCTTCTCACAGTTCTCATTGGTGACACCTTCAAATACATATAATCACCAATCTCAAAAGTCAGCTCTCTTCTGCGAGTATCAGCGTAACTCTTCTATCGGGACTGAGCCACTCTCAAATTGTCTCTAATCATTCTCACTTATTCTTCCGTGTCTCTAAGGACATTGGGTCCAAACACTTGAGTTTCCCCAGTCTAGTTCTAGAACAAAGGTGTTCTACACTTACGCCCATACAGCGCCTCGAAAGGTGCCATGTTGAGACTCTTCTGATAACTGTTGTTATACGAGAACTCTGCGTATGGCAGACTCTTATCCCAACTATCACCATACTGGAGTGCACAAGCCCTCAACATATCTTCCAAAATTTGGTTGATCCTTTCAGTCTGTCCATCAGTTTGCGGGTGGTAAGCAGAACTAAAATTCAACTTTGTCCCCCAAAGATCTATGTACTTTATGCCAGAATTGCGATGTAAACTGAGTGCCTCTATCCGACACAATTTTCTTGGGAACTCCATGTAAGCACACTATTCTTTCCATGTACAACTCTGCTAGTCTTGCACCAGTATAGGTAGTCTTGACTGGTAAAAAGTGAGCAACCTTTGTGAGTCGATCCACTATTACCCATATTGAATCATAGCCTCTTTGAGTGCAGGGGCAATCCTACGATAAAGTCCATACCAACTTCTTCCCATTTCCATTCAGGAATTTTCATTGGTTGTAGTAACCCTGCAGGTCTTTGATGCTCAGCTTTCACTCTTTGACAAGTGTCACACAAGGCCACATATTCTGCCACATCTCTCTTCAAACCATACCACCAATACTTCTCCTTGAGATCCAAGTACATCTTGGTGCTTCCGGGATGTATAGAATAAGCAGACTCATGGGCCTCTTGCAGAATTGCATCACGGATAGCTTTCACTTCAGGTACACATATCCTTTTTCCAAACCAAAGAGTGCCTATTCTCATCCATTCTGAATCCGGGTGCCTTTCCAAGCACTACATTCTCTGCTATCTCCTTAAGTTTTTCATCCTCCAATTGACCTTTGCGTAGCTCTTGCTCCAATAGTAGGCTCTATCACCAATTTCCATTGCATTAGTGACAAGGCTCAAATTGAGATACTCCATTTCAGCACACAACTCTGCTGACATAGATGTCATCTGAAGTCCATTAGGCATAGCTCTTTCTGCTAAGTGCATCTGCTACTGACTGTTTGCCTTTCCCTAGGTGATAATGCACTTCCAAATCATAGTCTTTGATCAATTCCAACCAACTGACTGTTGTCTCAGATTCAGATCTGATTGGGTAAAGATATACTTCAAACTCTTATGATCTGTATAGATATCACTCTTATGTCCAATTAGATAATGTCTCTAGATCTTCAAAGCATGAACCACAGCTGCCAATTCCAAGTCATGAGTAGGATAATTCAACTCATGCTTCCTCAGTTGTCTAGATGCATATGCCACCACTCTTCCTTCTTGCATAAGCACACATCCAAGGCCCAAACTGGGATGCATCACAATATATAGAGAAGTTCTTGCTTAAATCAGGGCAAAATTAATACTAGGAGCTGTAGTCAATCTCTTCTTTAGCTCTTCAAAGTTTGCCTAGGCATTTATCCTGACCATACATACTTAGCATTCTTTTCCAACAGAGCTGTCATGGGCTTGACTAGCTTGGAAAAACCTTCAATGAACCTTCTATAGTATCTAGCCAATCCAAAAAAGCTTCGAATCTCACTTACCAGTTGTTGATGGTTTCCAATTCAGTACATCTTGCACTTTGCCTAGATCCACTGCTATTCCACCATTGGAAACAACATGACCCAGAAAAGAGACTTCCTTCAACCAAAACTCACACTTGCTCCACTTAGCGTACAACTTATGCTCTCTAAGCTTTTGCAAGACCCTCCTTATGTGTTTCAGCATGTTCTTCTTCTGTCTTGGATAATATTAGTATGTCATCTATGAATACCACCACAAATTTATCCAGAAATTCCATGAACACCTTATTCATCAGATACATGAAGTATGTAGGTGCATTGGTCAATCCAAAAGACATAACTGGTGTACTCATATAATCCATACCGTGTAGTGAATGCTGTCTTGGGTATGTCTGAGTTTTGGATCTTAAGCTGATGATAACCTGAGCAGGAGATCAATCTTGGAGAACACATGGGCTCCTCTCAACTGATGAAACAAATCATCAATCCTAGGCAATGGGTATTTATTCTTGATTGTAACCTCATTAAGTGAGCGGTAATCCACACACATTCAGTTGACTACCATCCTTCTTATCCACAAAGATCACAGGTGCCCCCCACGGGGAAGAACTGGGGCGTATGAAACCTTTTTCTTGCAACTCTTTTAGTTGTTTCTTAAGCTCTTCTAATTCATTAACTCCCATTCTATATGGAATGTTAGCTATTGGTGCAGTTCTAGGTAATAATTCAATAATGAATTCAATGTCTCAGGTCAGGTGGCATACCTGGCAAGTCATCAGGGGAAGACATCCGGGAACTCCTCCATGACACGATCTTGTTCATTGACTTCACCATCTAACTAATTCACTGTGGCTATAGGCTGAGATTGCACTACCACTTCTACACAGATTCTATCTCCGTTGAGTGATGTCACAACCACGGATTTCTCCTAACACTAAATCACTGCCCGGTGTTGTTTCATCCAATCCATTCCCAGAATAAGATCAATTCCCGTTGTTCTCAACACAATAGGACTTCACTTTGAAGTCTACCCCCCTTAAGGAAATGCTAGTTGAGGGGCTCCAATAAGAAGCTGGCATACTACCTCCCGGGGAATTTACTAGTATGGGGTTTTTCATGGCACACAAAGGTATGCTATGCATTCTAACAAAAGCTTGGGAGATAAAAGAATGTGAAGCACCTAGAATCAAAAAGTACGGTAGCAGAGATAGAGTTGACTGCTGAACGTACCCAACATGACCTTAGGCGTCTCCTAAGCTGCATCAGATGACACATAGTTCATCCTTCACAGTGTGAGGTGGTCGGGCGTTGAACTTCTGATTGCTGGTCTAGGTTCTGAGGTGCTTGTTGGTTCTGCTTCTTAGGACACTGATGAGCATAGTGACCTACTTCTCCACAAGCGAATAGCATGTGTTGGGATTGTTGGGTGCACCACTCTTCATAGGAGCATTGTTGGGCACTCCCTGGCGTGTTGTAGGATTGTTGGTCTAGTTGCAGGGGGACGCTGATTCCCAAACTAGTTGCTGGTACTGAGGGCAGTTGCTGGAACTAGGTTCGCTGAGGATACTGACCACGGTTTCCCTGGTGAGTTGGTCCTTGATTCCTCTGCTAGGAAACCTTGCTTGGGGATAAGCATGTGGGTGAGTGTTGCTTCTAGAAGCTTGCCCTTGGAGCCTTCTCTTCTTAGCTTCCATCTCCTTGTGTTTATCGTCAATCACGATAGCGCTGATTCACCAAAGACTGGAAGTTAGGGTAAGTATTAGACATCAGCTGGAGCTGCTAGTCCATCATAGAGTCCCTTGAGGAAACGGCGTTGTTTATCCTTGTCATCCGCTACATCATTTGGAGCATAGCGTGATAGTTGTGCGAACTTGTCCCGATACTCCGCCATTGTCATGGATCCTTGCTTGAGAGATCTGAATTCTTCCTGCTTCAGTTCCACTAGTCCATCAGGAATATGGTATGACCGGAAATTGTCCTTGAATTCCTGCCAAGTGATAGCAGGAGCATTGTTGGGACGTCCAAACTGGAATGATTCCCACCAATCCTGAGCAGCTCCTTGGAGTTGCCTAGAAGCGTACAATACCTTCTCAAGGTCGTTGCATTGTGCTATGTTCAGTTGTTTCTCCATAGCACACAACCAATCATCTGCCTCCATAGGGTCTGAGGCATGGGTGAACACCGGTGGTCGACCTTTCATAAACTCTCCACGCTTATCTCTGACCTGAATAGGCGGTGGTCCTCTTGCAGGTTCATTGTCCAAGCGCTGCATCATAGCTTGCATCAGCTGCGCTTGCATTCCCAATATTTGTTCCATAGTCACAGGTGGCGGTGGTGGTGGATTTATGAGAGCATCACGTCCACGACCATGGCCTCTGCCTCTTCCTCCTCTTGCGTCCATCTGTTTTCCAACAAATGTGCAAAATTTAGAGATTTTTCCAATTATAGAGAGCTTACAAAAGAGAAGAAACAATGCTGAGAATTTTCTGGACAAGATTCAAATTCAGCAGTTCAGTAAAACTGTTATAACTCGAGTTTCAGAGATCCAACAGAGGTTCACCAAGATTTTTTAGAAAGCTTAGGAGATCATCTACAACTTTTATTTAGATCACTTTTATAGATTCTGACACACACATGGTCAAAAATAGAGTTAAACCGAAACTGTTCTGGGTTCCAGACAGCACAGGAACATCAACTTGTGTTAGCTAGATCTCACAAACCTGAACAGCTATTGACGTGATTCCAGAGACATTTGAAAGATACAAAAGTCTAGTTATCTCCACAAAATTTTCAGAATTTTAACAGCCTAGATTTTGAGATATCAAATAAAGAACACAGGCTGCTCCAGAAATCAGCACAGCAGAGATAAGATAAAGCGAGGCATCAGCATTAAGATTTCTTTCTAAACTTAAAGTTCCAATCTAAGGAAGTTGTGGACATGCCCACAAACTTCCAGCAATCAAGCAAATACCAAATCAACCAAGTTCACAAATTAAACATCTAATCATCCAAGTTCACAAGACCAAACAAGACTAAATAAGAAACACGAACTAACGACATGGTAATCTAGATCAAGGCACCTAACACCTATGGAGCGGTGTCAATCATGGTGAAGGACCGGCGCTTCTTCTTGTAGATCAAAGGCTATCCAAGTTGAGCTCGAAGTTCATCCACTTGCTTCTAGAGGCGTCTCTGAGCCCTCTGAGATGCACGCAGTTCTCCTTTGATTTCCTCATCCACCCCCTGCATAGCATGGATATGCTGCACCGTTGCTTCCAAAGCTGGGTCACTCTCTGGTGGAGCCAAAACCTACCAAACACCCTCATGATCATTTCGAGGGAGGAACCTGAAGCGATCCTCCCTCATGACCTCAAAGCGACGGCCATGGTAGTGGATGTAGGCGTTCTGTGCTACATCCTCCATACCATCCAAGGCATGGGCTCTCCTGGCAGGGGCACAGTGGACAGTCTCCACCTCATGTCCATTCTTGATGTCGTTCCAGGCGGTGACCACCAGTTCTACCTTCCAGAAGGTAACCTCCAATGGATGCTGGTACTCGGCGCAGTGGTAGCTGATGGAGGCATGCAAGTCGGGGTAGTAGTCGTCCAGCACGTGAGTGAGGAGGGTGTGGTAGTAGGCTGTCTCTGGGGCTGGCTTGAAGTAGTACTTGCACTTCTAGCCAAACTCCTCCACCACGGGAACAGCTGGGGATGGTGCAGGTGTGGGGGAAGTAGCCGTCGTCTCCTCAGGTGTAGCTACAATAGGATAGACCGGCGCGGCGACTGGAGTAGGAGTAGGTGCAGGCGTCGGGGTAGCCATCTCCTCGTCGTCGGAGATGATCACAATCTCTCTCTCCGCCTGTGGGGCATGCGGGGTGAACAGGGCACGATAGCCGGCGGTGCTAAGGCGAGAAGTCTTCGGGTTATGAGACATCTATAGATTTAAAGTGAGATAGAATTAGAATCAACAATTTTAAATAATAGATTAAGGTATGAAAAACACAAATGTTTTAATAAAATAACAAGAATAAGACAGTAAGCACGAAAACAGAGGAGCAAAGGTGCTAAAACAACCGTTTTCTAACTAGGCTTGCGTCCTACAGTCAACACAGCTCTGATACCAATTTGTCACACCCAATTTTAAGGATAAAATTGAATGCACAATACTCATGTGTGCCCAGGAATCAGTCACACACACAAGTCGACAAATCATATAAAGTGTCATCACGGTGTCTCTTACATCACAAATAATAACATTAAGTAGTCTTACACAACACAGCAGAATAGTAAAGGATAACACTCTCATGGAACACCATCACAGGGAAGGTCAACTGGTTGACCACAAGCCTAAAAATCCTCAGGGAAATCTTCATACCCGTTGTCATCTGTTACCCATCCAGGATTTTTATCCAAATAAAGAAAATAAACAAGTATAAGTACATCCCGTACTTAACAAGCTAACATGGGGTTATGAAGCTCAAAAGGTTGACACTGGTTTACTGCAGTTAGTATTTTTAGTAAGTCAAACTTTTATTCTCAAGTAATATCAAATTATGCTTAAGCTCCCATTTAACCCCATTTGAACAGGTATCAAGGTCAAGTGTCTCATATAACATCATAGAACAACTTAAATAATCATCAACAAGTATCCAGTTATTCTGTGAGTTTTCAAGGCCACTCGTAACCGTGAGCACGGCTGTTATAACAGTTTGTTACCCTCTGCAGAGGTGGTGCACTTTCACCGCGAGTCATGATTCCCATATGCTCGGGTTAATTACTCCCATGTCACTGCCAAGGTGAGCGAGCATGGTACACTATGAAGCCATTTCATAGGTTCCTCTAACAAGTTAGGGCCACTAGGTTTCCTTGGCAGGTAGATGTAGGAACCCCCCTTTCCTATGGCACATATCCATCGCGGCTATACTCATAGGAACAGAGGCAGCCCTATACCCAACGTGGCAAGCCCCATTTGCGCCAAAAAGGTAACCTCTAACTAGCTAGAAAAGATCCTATTACTGAGCTAAAGTCAGAGCCATATGACTCTCCCGGTTGCACTATCAGTCCTAGCTTTTGCCGACAGATAAGTCCTTATGGAGGGCTAGGAGCAACATGAACAAAGGTCATTTGCACCTTCGCCCTATGGAACAGTTGTTATAAATCATGTTAAACTCTTAGTTCCATAGAATCATTCATCATCATGTAGATCAAGTTCAGTTAGAGCACTAGCAATCTACCCATATGCAATTGACCCATAGGAGACAAGGAACAAGATAAACAATCACTAGGATGTCCTTATGGGTATCAATTTAGACACATGCAAATGAGTAATTGATTAAAGTGAAATAGGACATCAAGGTAGGCCCATGCTATACTTGCCTTGGTTCACAAACTCTTGCTGGTCCTGCTGGTCATCGAAGAATTCTTGATCTCCAACGTTCCCCACACCGTCTGAACGCGACCAACACGGCAACATACAACATTCCAAAAGCATTCATGCAAAGCAAACATTCCTATCATTAGAACAGTACACCAATAGTATAGAAAACAAGGTAAAATGTTTGTGAAAATAACCTACGTCTCGCTACGATCACGTCAACACGAAGTTCACGAAAAACGGAGCTAAAATGCGAAAGTTATGATTTAAACAGGTTTTCCTATAGCCATATATTTAATTAAATCTAACCATGAAATTAAAAAGTTCCAAACTTGACTAACAGTGGTTCTAACATGTAGATTATGGAATTACGAAGCTAACACGATTTGAATGGATCAATTCGGAGCTAAAACGACAATTTTATACGCAAAACAGTTCAAATGGCATTTCTGTAAATACTGAAAACGTATTTTAGACTTAAGCAGTGATCTTTACGCTTTCAAAACAAGAATGCGTAACCAGGGAAATGCACTTTGGGCTATGGGTTCTATTCATCCAAAACCGAGGGTCTCTTTTGCAAATCTGCCACGCGAAGGGGTACCGAACGTTCTCGGCTGTTGGATTAGAAATGGGCGGCCAGAAATGGATTTGGGGGAGAGAGAAGAAAACTGGCTGGCTGGAACAGTGACGTCGGCGGTAGAGCACCATTGCCGACGGCATGGAGGTCACCAGAGCGCACGGAACATGGCCTATGGGCCACGGTTCGGAAAACCGGAGGCACCAGGAGTTAGCTGGGGAGAAGGGGAACTCGCCCAGGCCATCACGACGGCCGGAGGAGTGAGCCAAGGCGGTGGACGCCATGGCCGGTGGCCAAAGCTCGTGGACACTCGCGAATAGGGCCCCAAACGGCCACGAAATACCAAATTTAAAGCACAGGGGGAAGGAGGGGAGCACGGCGAAGCTCACCGCGACTTCAAACGGGGACGAACGTGACTCGGGGACGGCGTTTCGCGGACGGCGAGGACGGTGGCCGGTAGAGCTCTTCTATGCGGCAGTTGTGGCCTCCTTGGCGTGAGCGCGAGAGAGAAAATGGATTGGGGAGAGTAGGGGAGCGCACGGGGGGGGGGGGGGGGGGGGCTCAGCTCCTTTAAATTGAGCCCGAGGAGCAGGGGGGGGTGCTCCCACGACGCTAGGAGCGTGGGCGGCGGTTGCTCGGGCGCTCATGCGGGTAGATGCCGAGCCGCGCGGAGGAAGGGGATGGCGCTGACACGCGGGGCCGGGCAGTCAGCGGCTGCGGGTGCGAGGATGACACGGCGGCGGTTGCGCGCGTCAAGCTGGGCTGGCGCGGCTTGCTGGGCCAAGCAAGGTGCGCGGCTGGCGGCTGGCGCTGGGCCGAGCGAGGCGCGCGGCTAGGTTGGCGGCAGGCGCTGGGCCGAGCGAGGCGCAAGGGGGAGGCGAGCTGGGCTAGGGAAAGAACTAGGCCTGCGGGCCGAAATGAAGAAGGGAGGGGGAAAAATGAATTTTGCATTTTTCTTTTTCCACATGGATTTCCAAAGCATTTTTAAATAAGTTTTGAATTCATTTGAAATTTGAATCAAGATCAATCATGACAAAATTAGATATGCAGCAGCATGTATGCATCAAAAAGTTTCTAACCTTATTTTTAAATTTTAATTCCACAAAATTTATTATTTTCCTATATTTTAATGCACACATATTTGCATAAATAAATCATATTTACTAATTTTAAAAGAATGTCATTTTTAGGGTGTTACAGTATGCAAGGCTTTATTGGTGGAGTTAGCTTGACAACATTTTGCATAAAAGCTTAAGTAACATAATTTGGAGATTTAATATCTTTAGCTTCAAATTGAATACCTATTCAATTAAGCATATCTAGATTAGCACATGTACTAGAGCAATCATGTGATTAAGCTAACAAGCATTAGTAATCATATCCAGTGTATTAATTTGAGCATCATCATAACCATCAAGTTCCATCAATTAATGCTACATTGCCGCTGCTCAGTCAAGTTCTCACTATCCGAGAGACGGCGACTCGAATCGATTCCAACCAGCTGGGGAGTTATTCCAAACACAAACCGAGACATACCTGCGCGGTAGTCTTAGGTCACCTTTGGTATAACTCTCGTATAATCATGGGTTCGATCAGCGCCGCACCCTTAGGGATACTACTAGTCTACCAGGAAGTTTAGGCCCGTCCTGCCCTTGGACTCACACCACTGGCTCCCCACACATTCTTACTTCCTCCAATGTGCGCACTTTCCCTTACCGAGTCCTAGCCTGGTTGAGCTACTCGGCTTCGCGGTCGAAACGAGTTATCTAGCCAGCTAACTGCTAGGCATGCATTCAACATGACATGAGAACATACATCAAATCAGTCCTTAACCGATATAGACAGGGATAAATAGGCACCAAGACCTCCATGCCTTGTTGCTTCTCTATCACAATCTCGTCTGGTCTCATTTTATTCATCAACACATGGTTATTTCCACGATAGCAATTATAGCCAATCATGACCAGATATCTACCTATATCATGCAGGTGACAAGAAATCACCTGACTTCTACTGAACTAAGCATGGCTAAGCATATATTCGATCCTGAACCAACATAGGATTCGAGATATATTTGTCTAGACAAGGAAAGTATATGCAACAAGTGTTTCCAATCAACTCCTATAACCTAATGCATCAAACATAAAGGACGCAAGTGATATTTGTAAAAACATAGGAGACTTGGAATGCTCCGAGGCTTGCCTAGGATCCAACACTAGGTCAGTGTTGGTTAGATGACACTCACTTGGCGAGCATCTCCCATCTTGGCACTTGCTTAGTCCTTCCGTCTTCTAGATGGATTCACCAAACTCTATCTTCAGATTCGGCTCCAACATCACGTCCTTTACATGGTGCATCTAGTGTACCTAGATGAGATAAAACATGCAGATGTATGAATGCATGGAAAACAACTCATGATGCATTGCAACAGGCATACAAAGGCAAGGACAAGGTAACATCATATTGACTTAAGTATTAGAGAGCAAGTCATTTAACTAATTATTACACAGGCCCATCATGGTAAGGTAGTAAGAAAATAACACCAAGCATTCACCAATGAGGCACTCAAATTAAGCTACTTTAAGGAATCAACTAGCACAAGCTAATCCTAGTAATCATACAATCAAGATCAAGCATAAGCAATCAACTCCAAGTATATGCACAAAATGTGGACAGCAACATAACAACCACTCAATTTAACCATAACTGGAGTTATAGGCCTCCAACAAGGGTAATCCTAGACTTTATGGACAGCTAATGAGATTATCTAAAACTTTGTTATTATCATCTAAGGGTGACTTCACAGCTAAAAGGGTTAAACAACACAATGAAGACATCTCTATCCAGATTTGGACAGAACCTGTCATTCTACTTTGAATAGCAATAACTAGAGTTCTAGACCACCAAAAGTAGTAATCTCAGACATTTTAAAATCTTAGGAAAAGCACTACAGCTCTACTATTATCACCAATACATGATTCCATGTTTAAATGAGCCAAACAATATAATCATTCAGATCTGTCCATAGGACATGCAAAAACCTGATAGTAAAATACTAAAATCTATAACTCCTAAACCATCAGGACTAAAATCATGAAATATTAGTACAAGCAAGATAAGAAAATTATATACAACTTTTGTATTCACTATATTTATAGAAAACATCATTTGATCCACGAAGTTATCATCATAACAGAAAATGCACATGCAGCCATTTCAGAATGTAACAATTTGATGTTTCACTTGTTTTGCTAACAAAGAGCAAGCACACATGAGCCATTCAAGAACTTGAAACACCACTAACATACTTAGCAACACTTTATTGAACCCCAATCACTCAAAGCATCACCAAATACAATTACAAGCTTTATCTACAATTATGCTTTTATTAATCCTTTTTCCCAATAAACATATATATAATTTTAGTGACATATGATAACAACTAGTTTGGGGCTGATACTTTTATGAGTGGTAGATATTATTAAAACATGGCTACTGCACAAATTTCACATGCTTAGGTTTTATAGATTAATTACTACAAAAAAGACAAATTGCTAATGCAAGAAAACATGTGAGAGCAAGATAAATCTAAAACACACTATTTTGTGCAAACACATGGCCATATTATGTATCAACATGACACAACAACCTCATACCAAGGTAATGGCACCACCTTTTCCATTTTTGCATCTTCATAAAAATTATAACTTATTTAAAACCATTTATCAAGCAATAAACAAGTTAAATCAATAACACAATAATACTTCATCCAATGGCCATGAAATTTTTACCACAGCACACACATAACATCAGTAGCTTAATATAGAAATTTGACAGCAATTGGAGCAATACAACTTTAGATATGAATTTATCCCTAGAAAACCCTAATTAACATAGATAAATAAAAACAACAAAAACCTTCTACTAACCAATGTCACATTATGACTCCACTGCATATATCTAATCTCAAGTATTCCAAAAAGTCTTCATTTGCTATTTTATGATTTTTCTATGATTTATTATGATTTTTCAAAGTTTTAGCCAAATAAATGCAACAAAGGAAAACACATTTGCACCGAGGCCCTTAAACTTCCACGAAAATAAATTCTAGTGAAAAGGTCCTTATAGGTACTATTCAACTGAGTCTAGGGTTCATAGTTAGGCCCTTCCCTTTCTTTCTATTTGAGCACGAGGCCCCTCGTCTTCCTCTTTACGAGCAGAGCAGAGGGCATGGCAGCGAGGATGGCTCGGGTCGGCCGGCCTTGGCCAGCAGGGGCCAATTGCGGTGAGGAGCACCCAGGGGCCTGAGCGTACCCATGAGGCTACCTGGCTTGGCCCGGTGTTGGCTAGGATGGCCTGGCCGCACGGCACCACCGGCACAGCTCCAGCGGCGGTGGCTGCTCCGCGATGGACGACGGAGGAGGGGCAGCATGGATGGAGGAATGGCGAGGTGGGGTGCAAGGGGGGCAGAGCCGCACTCGGCTGAGGATGGGAAGGCTTGGCGAGCGATGGCCATGGAGCTTGGCTTGCCGGCAATGGTGGGCGCATTCGCGCTCTGGCACGGAGCAAGGAAGGGAGCGAGCAGAGGTGAGGGCGAGTGAGTGAGGGAGAGGGGGAGCTCGAGCGTCCACTTTTGGAGGGCGCAGAGGCACGGCTAGGAGGCAGACGCACACGATAGTGGGGCTTAGGTAATGGTGGGGGCATGGTCGGCGCATGGAGGGCGCATGGACATTACGCCGAACAGGTGGCGGGCACTGGAGTATGCGCTTTGGATCCCCTTTTTCAGCACCTTTGAAGCATATTCGGTCCTAGGAGCAATTATAGAAGTTGTCAGGGATCCCCTTTTTCAGCACCTCAGACCACTCTCCCACTTCTATTAAGAGTGCCCAGACATTCGAGCTTCAGATTAATGGATAATGCGGCTCCAATGAGGTAGTGTCAGCGACTTGACAGGGATTAAAGGCAAAGATCAAAACTCAGTCCAACCTGAGTCAAACTTGCTCCAAACTTTTCCAAGCTCTTCTCCATAGTAAAAACCCCAACTTTTATTTTTGGGTCAACTCATGTCGCTTAATGAAAACACGAGAACGTGAGATGCCAATCATCATCAACATTGTAATCTCTGACTTAGCCAAATTTTTGAGATCCAAAACAGCACTAGGTTCAGTTTTGAGGCCTCAGTTTGACTAAGTTAGGGACCCAACTAGCTCTTGACTCTTAAACAAAGTTTGTTGTACACATCTTGCTCTGCAACTTTGGTTAAAGGATCATGGACTGGTTTAGCTTGGTTTGCAAGATACAAATCTCCAAAGATGAGTACCCAAAACTGAAATTCAGGGTTCAGACATTCAGTCAAAACATGGACCAAACAGTGCGAGGTTCTGTTTTTGAAATTCAATTTGAACATCCAAACGAGCTCCAAAAGTGATGAGACTTGTTTAGTTGTTTCCTCCACACAGTGTACTCCAAGTCATAGTAAGGAATCCAATCGAGCTGTCACATAAATTTAGAAGATAAAAATTCACAAACATGTCAACTCACTATTGTCAATCAGGGACAGAAATATTTTAGAGGGGCCAAAACAGCACTACATTCAAACTTGAGACCACTATTTGAGCTACTTAGGAGTTGAATCAGGGCTTGGTCCAAAAATAAAGTTTGTTGTACTCCATTCAAACTTCAACTTTTATTCAAGGTCCAACTCCATGCAAGCACTCCAAATAGTTGGTCAACATAGGTCAAAACCATATCATGAAAAAGACAATTTTAGCTATTCCCACACTTAGAAGCATTTTCTTGACATTTGCTCAACACAAACCCTTCATGATTTTTGTTCATGAGTTTAAGTAGAGTTGTTTGAGAAAGATTGCAAGGTTTGGTCGACATTCCATGTTCCCATTCACCTGATGAAGCAATTCAAGAAAGATTTATAACTTATCATTTCATGTGACTTCTTGATTCCAAACTTCATGAAACTTTTCCACTTGTCAAGATGGATGCATGTTGATGTTATGTACATGAAACAAGCATGTTTAACATTAATCATGCCTAACCTTAACTAGGGTCCACATGTAAGCAAAGGTGTGTTGTCCAAGTTCAGGTTGGGACTCAATTTCATAGATTGGACCTCAACACCTTCATCATCACTTCAAAATTATGAACTAGAGATCATAATCTTTGCTTGACATATCCTACTTAAGTCCAATTTCACTGCTTAACTCATGACTAACACCCAGTGTGTTACAGTTATTGTCCCACAATTCCAATCTATGCATATGTGCAAGCTTCAAACCAAACACACTAGCACATATGTAGGAGGAGCTAATACTACCAATTCGGGTTTGTGGTACTTGTCCAAAATCATTTACACATGGCAAAATTACTTGGCAAGCAACTCAAATCCATTTGAGCTTAATTTCCATATCTTTGTAGAGTTGTCATCAATTACCAAAAAGGGAGAGATTGAAAGGTCCTTGTTTGGTTTTAGTAATTGAGTGACAACCTAGGTGGACTAATATATGTTTATGTGAGATATAGAGGTGATTAGTCCACAGGAACATGTGTGTGAGCAATACATTCCATGGAGGTGAAATGGTTTGGATTTGTTGCAAGGCTCACACATGTGATGAAGGAGCTCATTGCATGTGAGACATGATATTTGAGTCATGTGACTAAGGTGGAGAAGATCAAGACAAGACTTGGCTTGATGGACCAGTTGCAAGTTTGAAGGGCAAGTCTAGTGAGGACTTGGCACCAATGGACCCAAGCAACGGTGAAGAGTGTGGGGGTATTAACCCCTATACCCTTACGGCTAAGCTTGGGCTGGCCCGGATCGATGGGTTCAGTCCACCCGAAAGATGACGTGCGGCCCAGTTAACCTGATCGGAGTCCCGCACAAGGAATCAAGACGGATTTGGCGACCAAGCAGGATCCTGGTCGGTTAGAATAGGAATCCTTATCCGGCCAGATATGGCAATTGTAACTGACTAGGATTAGTTTCCAGATCTGTAACCCTGCCCCCCGGACTATATAAGGCGGGTAGGGGACCCCTCTAAAAAATATCTCTCATTGACATACAGCAATACAAATCAGACGCAGGACGTAGGTATTACGCCTTCTTGGCGGCCGAACCTGGATAAAACCTCGTGTCTGTCTTGCGTCACCATCTTGTTTGGGGCTTGCGCATCTGTCTGCCGATAATCTACTACCTTGGGCATACCCCTAGGTAAACTGCCGACCATATTTCGTCGACAGTGGCGCGCCAGGTAGGGGGTGTGCGTACTGCTCTCCAAACAAACAAGATGGTCATCATCTCCGGCTCCATGGCTACGCCCAGCGGCCTCATGTTCACCGTCGGCCAGATCACCTGGACCACCAGCTCCGATGACTCCATCGCCATGGCCACGGGGGATGCATGGATTCAGCCTGCGCCAACGACTACTTCACCTGCATCGGCTACGGCTCCGACCACGGTGAACACGGCTCCGACCACGGTGAACACGGCTCCGACCACGGTGAACACAGTTCCGACCACGATGGACCTGGCTCCGACCACGGGACATCTGGCTCCGACCACGCCTACAGCCACGCCAACAATCCGTCATCCGCTTCCCCGCTACAGAGGGAAGCAGATCGACAACACCGACCTGCTCGATTCCGTTGATCGGGTCGGCATCCAACTCGCTGAGACCCTGGCTCTGGTGAGTATGATTCAAACCCAACCTAACGAGCAGGTAACATCTCTCCACGATAGATCTATCCGGCCAGCTCAGACCAGTCGCCCTGTGCGATTTGGAACAGATCTTGTGGTCGTATCAACTCCTGAAGGGCGTTTCGCTCATCGCCGGCCAAACATCGCGACGGGTCTCCGACTCTGCGAGTACGAAGCCCTAACGGAGAACCACCAGGTCCAGCCCTACAGCCTGCAAAACGCTGCCTCCAGCTACGCGTACGACCTGCGACACCGCTCGGATCTGTGTCCTGTACACCGATCTCAGCCGAAGCCATGCAACATCGTCAACATGGTCCGGATCGAAGATTATCAGGAAGGATCCGTCGACACAGTCCGGGAAGGTGACTCTAGCTCCTCATCCGGCATCGCGTCCAACGCATCTGTCCACACCGAGCTTCAGCGTCACGAAGATGACAGCGCCCAATACGATCTGGATCTACCAGACCACGCCCCGGGTTTCCCCCAATTTCCGTCTTTCCCGCCAAGACGAGGGGATTTGATCCATGTTGTCAGCAACGATGAGCCGCCAGCAGTTGGCGAAACAGAACAAGAAAAAATTGCACGCGAAGCACGCAATATTGACCGGTTTAATCGCCGGCAAATCGAAGCTGAAGCAGACCAGGAGGCACGACGCATAAGGGTCCAACCGCATGACCTCAACAATGCTTTCGACAGGGTGGGGGATAAACAAGTCTTCAAGACCCCAAGCGCCAACGTAGCAGTCGCCATGGCGATGATGTAGCGGCTGCCCAACACTCCCGAGACTCAAGTAATCCGTGATGACATACAAGCTTATCTGACGGCTGCTATGGCTCAGACCGCAGAGATGAACCAAGCCCGGGCTCCATCCGTTTCTGTCGAATCAAGCCACAGCCGCCAATACTCAAGTCGCTCACAGCCACTCAACCTACGTGGCTCGCGCAATAACGACCCATCGGACAACCGTCAAGGCGGGAACGGTGGTCGTGATGGTGGTCGGGACGACAACCGCCGCCGGGAGGATAACCGCTACGACGTTCGAGGCGACAACCGCCGAGATAACCGCGATAATCGCCGTGATAACCACGGTCGCGGCGCTAATCCAGGTGGCAATCGAGATCGCCGCGATGGCAATAACGATCTCCGCCATTACCTCGGTGGACGTGATTTGCGTGCTCGCATCAACCAGAGAGCCGACGATCGTGCATCACATGAAAGCTATCGCCGTATGGAGTACGACACCGTCCACGGTCCGCCGGGTCTGAAGCAGTTCACTCCACACCTGCGCCAAGTCATATGGCCCAAGAATTTCAAGCTCGAGAAGCTTCAAAAGTACGACGGCAAAGAAAACCCCGAATTATGGGTCATGCTCTATGAAACCGCGTGCCGATCAGCCATGGCTGACGAGCACGTTATGTCTAACTACTTCCCAGTCGCCGTTGGTCATGCAGGTCACCAATGGCTAGTTAGCTTGCCGGCAAACTCTTTTGACTCTTGGCAGGAACTCAAGCAGGCCTTCATCGACAATTTCATCGCTACTTGTGAACAACCCGGCAACAAGTACGATCTGCAACGGATCCGAGATCAGAAAGACGAACCACTGCGCGAGTACGTTCGGCGTTTTTTGGAGATGCGCATCAAGGTCCCATCAATATCCGACAATGAAGCAATCGAGGCTTTCGTCACCGGCCTCCGCTTCCACGACGCCCTAAGAGACAAGCTCCTCCGGAAAAGACCTGAGTCGGTCACAGCGCTCTTGGCCACCGCTAAGAAGTACGCGGACGCTGACGACGCTAAAAAGATAATCGTCGAAGAAGAAGCGAGGGTCCCATGCTCCGACCACCCCCCACACCGCGATGATTACCGCGGCAACCGTGGTCGGAACGACAATTTTGACCGCCGCAACCAGCGCAACGACTCCCGCGACCACCGTGATCAACGTAATCAGCGGCGCAACCGCCGTGACGATTACAGAAGCAAGCGTGCTCGGGAAGACGATGGCGAGGTCAATACTGTGAAAAAGGGCGGAGGACGTCGTAACTACGAGGACGATTACGCCAAGGCATTGAAGGGCCCCTGCCAGCTCCATCCCAAGTCGAACCATACCATGGAGAATTGTCGCGTCCTCAAGACTATCTACACGTGCCAACAGGCTCTGGATATGTCTGACAAGCCTACTGACGTGAGGGAATAGCGCAACGAGGACAACGACGACGACGACGACGATGCAGATCCTCGTCATAAATACGTCAAGCCGACGGATCGCGTGCACACCATCATCGGCGACAAGGTGTCCATTGAGACCAAACGAGAACGCAAGCTGCTCGCCCGCGCCTGCTTGAACGTGGCAAAGAACGACAACCTTCTTACCGATCCGTGGCTTCCTCTGTGGTCTCACCGCGAAATCTACTTCAGCAGGAAGGACCAATGGGCCGCCATACCCGAGCCAGGGCGTTTTCCCCTGGTCCTCGATCCTTGTATCAACAAGGTTCAGTTCGACAGGGTACTGATCGACGGCGGCAGCTCCATTGATATACTGTTCAAGAACAGCCTGCCCGCTCTGAAAATAGCCCAGGCGGACCTGAAGCCATACGAGGCACAGTTCTGGGGCGTTCTCCCCGGACAGAGCTCCACACCTCTCGGGCAGATCACGCTACCTGTGCAGTTTGGGACTCCGGACCACTTCCGCACCGACTACGTCAACTTCGTGGTCGCTGATTTCGACGGCACCTACCATGCTATTCTTGGTCGACCGTCGCTCACCAAGTTCATGGCCATACCTCATTACAGGTATCTGGTGCTCAAGATGCCTACTAAGAAAGGAGTTTTAACCCTCAGGGGCAACGTATACGCAGCTTATACCTATGAGGACGACAGCTTCAAAATAGCAGAGGCCCACGACCTCTCTATTCGCATGGCCGAGACCATGCTCAACGCTAAGAAGACCACGGCCGACCACTTGGAGATCCCAGAGCTCGAGGCTCCGCGCAAGAACATCAGGTGCAAGGAGCACAAGACGATCCAGCTGGTCGAGGGCGATCCCAGCAAAACGGCCCTCATCGGGGCCGACCTGGATCCCAAATAGGAAGACGCGCTCGTCAGGTTCTTGAGGGGCAACGTGGATGTGTTTGCATGGAAACCTTCCGACATGCCAGGTGTACCTCGGGACTTGATTGAGCACTCCTTGAATGTCAACAGCAAAGCCAAACCAATCAAGCAGAAGCTACGACGGTTCGCTCGCGACAAAAAGGAGGCGATTAGGGTAGAAGTTACACGGCTTTTGGTAGCCGGATTTATCAAAGAAGTGTATCATCCGGAATGGTTAGCCAACTCGGTTCTTGTACGCAAAAAGAATAATGAATGGAGAATGTGCGTTGATTACACTGATCTCAACAAACACTGCCCTAAGGACCCCTTTGGCTTGCCTCGCATAGACGAGGTCGTAGATTCAACCGCCGGTTGCGAGCTGCTTTCCTTTCTCGATTGCTACTCTGGTTATCACCAGATCGCTCTCAAAAAGGACGACCAGATCAAGACATCTTTCATCACGCCCTTCGGCGCCTACTGCTACACGACTATGTCGTTCGGGCTCAAAAACGCCGGTGCTACTTACCAACGCGCTATACAGGCCTGCCTCAACGACGAGATAAAAGACGGCCTCGTCGAGGCTTACGTCGACGATGTAGTTGTCAAAACCAAGGAAGCACATACCCTTGTTGACAATCTGGAACGCACCTTCGTAGCCCTTAATACGTTCCAATGGAAATTAAACCCAAAGAAGTGCATCTTTGGTGTCCCTTCTGGCATACTGCTCGGCAACGTCGTCAGTTACGACGGCATACGCCCTAACCCGGAGAAAGTCAAAGCTGTCTTAGACATGAAGCCCCCAAAAAAGGTGAAGGATGTCCAGAAGCTCACCGGCTGCATGGCTGCTCTAAGCCGTTTCATATCAAGATTAGGAGAAAAAGGACTACCATTCTTCAAACTGCTCAAATCATCTGAGAAGTTCGAGTGGTCGGAGGAAGCAGACGCTACCTTCACGCAGCTGAAACAATACCTCACGTCACCTCCGGTACTTACTGCTCCCAGAGAAGACGAAACTCTCCTGCTTTACATTGCGGCAACCGATCGGGTGGTTTCCACTACAATGGTGGTCGAGCGCGACGAGCCGGGCCACGCCTACAAGGTACAGCGGCCAATCTATTTCATTAGTGAGGTACTCAATGAATCCAAGACCAGGTACCCACAGATTCAGAAACTGCTCTATGCCATACTGATAACATCCCAAAAGTTGAGACATTATTTCGACGGATATCGTGTGGTGGTCATGACCGAGTACCCTTTGGGGGACATCATTCGCAATAAGGATGCGAACGGGCGCATCGTCAAATGGGCAATGGAGCTATGCCCCTTTTCCTTGGAATTTGCAAGCCGTACTACAATCAAGTCTCAGGCACTCGTCGATTTCATCGTCGAGTGGACAGACTTAAGCACGCCCGCTTCTCCGGGATCCGACGAATATTGGACGATGTACTTCGACGGTTCTCTCAATATTAACGGTGCGGGAGCAGGAATTCTTTTCATATCACCATCCAAGGAGCAGCTCCGGTATGTCCTCAGGATTTACTTCCCAGCATCTAATAATGCCACCGAGTATGAAGCATGCTTGCATGGTCTACGCATTGCGGTTGAGCTTGGAGTTAAACGTCTCTATGTTTACGGAGATTCGGCTTTGGTCATCAACCAACTCAACAAGGACTGGGACACGACCAGTGAAAAGATGGACGCTTATTGCAAATCGATAAGAAAGCTGGAAGGCAGGTTCTATGGCATCGAGTACATACACGTGGTCCGGGACAAGAACCAGGCAGCGGATGCGTTGTCAAAGTTAGGATCATCCCGAGCCAAAATCCCACATGGCGTATTCGTCCAAGACCTGCTCACGCCCTCCATTGAAGACGAAGATTCAACGACCGACAAAGTCTCAGACCAGCAATTAGTGGCTACGGTTCCGGCGCCGAGCGCAACCGAGCCGCTTCCGACCACTCATGAGCCAGACTGGAGAACACCTTTCATCAAGTACTTAACAGACGGTAGCGGTTATATCGATCGAACAGAAAATGAATGCCTGATGCGTCGTAGTAAGCAGTATCTGCTCGTCGATGGCAAGTTATGGCGCAAAAACGCTAAGGAGGAAATCTTGATGAAGTGTATAACCCAGGAGGAAGGTAAGCATCTCCTAGACCAAATCCACTCTGGCTCCTGCGGCAACCACGCGGCCTCAAGAACACTGGTCGGTAAGGCTTTCCGAGCAGGGTTCTATTGGCCATCAGCAGTGGCCGACGCAGAAAAGCTAGTCCACCGCTGTGAAGGTTGTCAGTTCTTCTCCAAGAGAATCCATGTACCGGCACATGAGATCCAGACGATTCCAGCCTCTTGGCCCTTCGCATGCTGGGGACTGGACATGATCGGGCCTTTCAAACCAGCTCCTAGGAAATTTACATGCGTCTTCGTGCTAATTGATAAGTTTTCTAAGTGGATAGAATACATGCCTCTGGTACAGGCATCCTCAGAGAAAGCCGTCACATTCCTCGACCAGGTCATCCACCGTTTCGGTGTGCCCAACAGCATCATTACTGATCTGGGTACTCAGTTCACCGGGAACGCTTTTTGGGACTTCTGCGATGAAAGGAGCATAGTTGTAAAATACGTCTCGGTGGCGCATCCCAGAGCTAATGGACAAGTCGAGCGGGCAAATGGCATGATCTTGGACGCATTGAAAAAGAGGATGTACAGAGAAAATGATAAAGCTCCTGGAAGATGGCTCAAGGAGTTACCAGCCGTTGTCTGGGGCCTCCGAACTCAGCCCAGTCGTAACACTGGCGTCTCACCATACTTTATGGTTTATGGCGCTGAAGCAGTCCTCCCACCAGATATAGCTTTCCAATCAGCACGGGTAGAGAACTTCGACGAAGGCAAGGTCGACGAAGTACGGGAGCTAGAAGTCAACAGCGCTGAAGAGAAAAGGCTTGATTCTTGCGTACGCACGGCCAAATACCTTGCTGTTTTGCGCAGGTATTACAACAAGAACGTTAAAGAGCGTTTCTTCGTGGTCGGGGACTTAGTCTTGAAGTGGAAGATGAACCAGGCTGGTGTCCACAAACTCGCAACCCCATGGGAGGGACCCTTCATGATCAAGGAAGTCACACGTCCAACGTCTTACAGGTTAGCTCATCTAGACGGCACGGACGTACCGAACTCATGGCACATCGACAAGCTTAGACGTTTCTATGCTTAACTACTGAGATATGTACTCTACTTGTATTTTCGATTTACTTTACTAAAGCAACTATGATTTCTTCGACCACTCTAATGTGCCACTCCAAATTTTATGGTTATTCTAACTTAAGCCAGTACAAGCCGACCACCACTCCTCCTACGGTTTTCGGAGCAGGCCCTGTCTACGGTTCCTCCCAACACGTGCACAGGATCCGCTCCCTACGTTGCGGGTGATCGGCAGGTCCCCCCTAGTTTGGCTTGTCTGTGTTCACGTATGCATAGGTCATAGTACCTCATACTCCGACCACATGCCAGACTAGGGCCGCACAAACTTTTCAGGATGACGTGTCGAGCAAAACGGTACAACTAAACAGAACATTAACACGTTCCCACTTAGTTACACCAACACAAAATTTCAAGCTTAAAGTACGTTTTGTACAAAACAAACAAGCTTATAATGATATACAGTTACGTTATTACAAGCTTGCCTGAAAAGGCTCAAGTTTACAATAACACAACTATGTCCTCCTTCTACAGCTTTAAGCCTATTACATTGGCTGGTCGGGGCGCATGGCATTTACTGCTCGCCGCCTCTGATACCCTACTCGAGTCTTGGGGACTCTGGAGCTAGTCAAGCTGAAGGGGATGGCCCCACCGGTGCCTGGCTGGTCGAGACCGCAGGCTTCGTTGGTTGGCTTGTAGCTGATGGCATTTCCAGCTGGCTTGTCGATGGCATACCCTCCATAGGTGCCGTCCCACCTCCGCACAGGTTAATATCACCAATTATCTTTGACGACAAGTCCAGCTGGGCCGTCCGAAGCTCTTCGGCCTGGTCTGGGTCTATCTCCTTCGGGTACCCAGCCTCCAAGCGTTTAAGATCGATCAGGGGGTAGTGAGCACGCACCATGCTTAGCATATGGGCACCCGTGTACTCACCCGCCTCCTTCACGAAGTCTTGGAACCATCCCCATGCTTGCTTGCATCTCTCGACCAGTCCAAGCTGAGGTGTCCTTAGCTCTTCCTCTGTGAGCGCCGGGTCGATAAGGTCGAGGACGGGCACAATGCCTGTTGCCATTTCTTGGCATCGCTTGCTCCATGTGTCCCGCTCCTCGGAGGCCTTAAGGCATTGTGCTTTCCAGTCGTCGCGCTCCTTGATCACGGCCTCAAGGTGCCTCTTGGCATTGACTTTCAAAACTGAAAACAGTACAAGACATCAAACGTGATGACACGACAAGGCGATGCGGGCAATTGAACGAGAAAGGTGGTCTGGAGTGCTTACTTTTCAGGTCGTCCTTCATTTTGTTAGTGTGGTCTTGGAGTTCCAACTGGCGGCGTGCCAGTTTCTCGTTATCCTCCTTCAGGCGACCACATTCTGCAAGCGCGCGGCTGTTCTCCCCCTGGAGGCGGGTCACTTCAGCTTCTAAACCTCCATTACAGCTATTGCTGTCAAGAACAAAACAACGCAAGTCCTGCGCTTGCTATGATACGGTGAACACTTACTTATTTTCTCCTGCTCTTTGTTTTCGAGCTAGCCAACCAGGTTTTGGTTCTGTGTTTCTTGGTTTGTCCTCTCCTGGTCGGTGGCTTCAAGGTGGCGTCGTAGGCGTTCCACTTCAGCTGTCAGCTCCTTATTGGTCATCATGGTTCCTTCTATCTGGTCGAAGCACCTTTTTCGGTATCTTGCAGTTTTCATCAAGTCCTGCACACAGACAAGCTACGTCAGACAGCTCGACTACACAACAGGGTCAAGGACTAACGCCAAATATACCTGGACTTCAGTCACCAGACGCTTGGCCGCCCGTTCGACTCTTAAGGTCTCTTCGACCTCTGGGATTTCCTCGTGCATGACCCATTCGTCGTTCCGATAGCGCGACACATATACATGTTGTCGCTTATCTTGGGGACGGCCCAGGACTTCTTCTACTTCATCCTCTTCAGCTTCCTGTTCGGAAAGTGGCACTGGTCCGGAGTTCGCAGACTCCACGACCACCAGGGCTTTCCCACGAGCCGTCGCGTCGGCAACCATGTTCCGGGCAACTTCTGGCTGCTGCCCCTCGGCTAGATCCAGCTCCCTTGGCGCTGTGGTATCCGCCTCATCAGGTTTCGTGCTTGGAGCACTTGTATTCTGCTCGGGGACTGGCATCTGGTCGTCCGCCTGCTGAGGCCCAGGTGGAGTCCCTGCCATGGGCTCCTCCACGGTTGGTTGCTGAGCAGTTTGTCCAGCCGTTGTTGGTAAGGACGTTCCGCACCCAGCTAGCTGGTCGGGGTTTTTGGTGGACGCCGATCTAATACATTCAGAGACAAATTCAGAAGATAATAGCATCCAATGCAAAATGCAAAGCTTACATCAAAGGTGTAGATACTTACAGTTTTGATTTGCGGAAGGATGTGAGGAAGGAACGTCTCCTCGACCGCCCTTGCTCCGCTTGCTCGACAGTTTCCACCGGGACTTGTTCAACCTCCGGTACGGGCGTCGGAGCTTGATGCGGCACGTTCTCTTCGTTCGTGCTCTGTGTCGCAGTGGTCGGTGCTGTGACCACTGCTGGCACAGAGGAGCCACCCTACCCCGACGGTCCCACCTGCCTTCTCCTCTTTCGGGGGACGAGCCGGAAGATGTCTGCATCCTCTGCTTCGTCGTCCGACGGGGGGAAGATGGCTTGACGTCGTTTGCTGGCAGCCGGACGCTTGCCAGCGGTTCTGGTCGAGGTGTCCTCTACGGTCTCGAGTACCGCCCAGTGAATGTCATCGGTCCTGGCGCTGGTCTGGGCGGTTGGCCCAGTAGCTTGTGGCCATTCTACACCGGGGGGAGGCGACACAAACACTCCTGCCCGGTCACGGCCATTACACTGAGACACAAAATGAAGGAAAAGACAGTTATTTTCTTGATGCAACATGACTCTACAGTTAAAAGGAGGCGTCATTTACCTTTGGGGGAGGGCGAGCCAGCTTGAAGGCGTGTTCGATGGCGTTCAGTGCAACATAATTGGGATCGGCCAGGTTGAACAGCTCTCCAATCATGGCCTTGATTTCCATCTTGTCGAGCGGCTCCTTCCTGGTCCTCGTCGGATCAGCGCCTCCTTGGTACTCGAAGCCGGGGTGAATCCTTTTCTGGCAGGGCTGAATTCTTCGGCTGATGAAGTTGCCGACAACGCTCGGGCCATCAAGCCTTCCCCACGGGATCATCCCGAGCAGTTCGGCGATCTGCTCCAAGTTCTCGGGCCTCTCCGACCAGCTACTTTTCTTCTCTGGAATCAGTCCCACATCACACAGAGTGATGGTGTTCGGCTCTTCACGAATGTAGAACCACTTCTTGTACCACTCGTCCAATGAGGTGTTCTAGGGGCAGTGCAGGTATTGAGCCTTCATGCCGTCACGCAGGTTCAGGTAAACGCCTCCGGCGATCTTCGAGCCACCGCTCCCTTTCTTCCGAAGACAGAATAGGTGGCGAAAGAGGTCGAAATGAGGCTGGAAGCCGCCATAAGCCTCGCAGA
The DNA here is from genome assembly GCF_019320115.1 of Miscanthus floridulus. NCBI lineage: Eukaryota > Viridiplantae > Streptophyta > Magnoliopsida > Poales > Poaceae > Miscanthus > Miscanthus floridulus. The sequence continues at coordinate 112,904,013 of NC_089587.1, read as the reverse complement.
GATGGATGAAGGTGGAGACAAGAAGAATCGAGTTGGGATGCAGATTGCAAATCCCAATCTCGTAGTACAAGCAGAGACCCTGAAGGAAAGGGTGCACTGGAATCCCAAAACCCCATTTGAAGAAATCTTCAAAGACCACAATCTCACCTGGTTGTGGATCGGGGAAGCTTTCTCCTTCCGGTGCACGCCATCCCGCAAGTGCCTTGTTGTGGAGCACTCCCATGGCGACGAGGTCCTCGATGGTCTGCTCGTTGCTCCGCGACTTCCACCATTCTTTCGCCATGACCCCGCCTTTCTTCTGGGCGTCTCTCTTCGCCATTAGCTCGTCCTTGCTAAGTGGGTGGATGCGGGAGACCGAGGGGATTGGTGATGATTTTTGGGGATTAGGGTTCGGCAGGAAGAAGAATACGGTTACAGCGGCGGATGACAATGGGGAATGGTATGAGTAACTTACCAGATCTGCATTATATAAAACAAAGAGCACCGTCGCTTCGTCCGCCCGAGAATATTGGGAGTCGTGCGCACGCGCCGCAGACGGTTGTTCACACAACCTCGAAATCTGCGCCAATGAACGCGCTCCTTCGTTAATAGTGTACACGCCTCTTCGTTGATGGTGTAAGGGGGCCCACACTGACACACCTCAATACAGGTGTCAATCGACTGTTGGCAAAAAAAAAAAGAAGAAGAAGAAGACGGAATGATGTCCTACACCTCTTTACTTTTTTGACCAGATGTGTCAGACTGGCCTTGGCAGAGAATAGAGAAAAGTACACAAAATAATAGTACAAGCAGCGCAAGTGATCGTGGATTTGCCCAGACCACTAAAGTGCTCGGGGACTGCCCAGACCACTAATGTGCTCGGGGACTGCCCAGACCACTAATGTGCTCGGGGACTGCCCAGACCACTAATGTGCTCGGGGACTGCATAGACCACTACTATGATTGGATACTACCCAGGCCACTTTTGTGCTCGGGAATCGCTCCGACCACGGCCGTGCTCGGGGACTGTCCCGACCACTGCTTGCATAATGGTTCTCCTTGGCTACATGTGATCTGTACTCACATACAGTTAAGAGACTTTTCTTTAGACCTCGCTACAAGGTTCATACTTCGCCTTCCAGCAAGCTCGGGGACTACGTCGATACGATGCACCTGCCGGTGTATCTTGTTTTGCCTGTACGGTAATTGGATTCTTAATCTCAGCGGAATTTCTTTGATAGACCCTGGCACCACGTACCTGCGTCACCTACCACCAGGCTCGGGGACTAAGTGGGCACACTTCACCTTGCGGTGAATGTGTTTGTTTAAATCGACCCCTGTGTTTTGAATGATTACGAGGATTATTAGTATGCTCGGGGACTGCCCCGACCACTGCTTGAATAAAGGTTCTCCTTGGCTACATGTGATTTGTACTCACATACAGTTAAGAGACTTTTCTTTTAGACCTTGCTACAAGGCTCATACTTTGCCTTCCAGCAAGCTCGGGGACTAAGTGGGCACACTTCACCTTGCGGTGAACGTGTTTGTTTTTCGACCCCTACGCTTCTGATGTTTCAGGATGCTATATTTCAAGACCACTTACATTTCTTTTCAGAAATACAAGTGGGCACACTTCTCAGGACAGAAATCTTTTTCTTTTTTCTTAAGAGCACCATACATTCTTCGGACAACCTACTTCTCCGGTGATGACGGTGGTCGGAGGCGTCAAGAATTCAAGCCTCGTTTGTCGGAGAAGGTTCAAATGGCGTGTCGCAGCATAATGCATGATGCTCGGGGACTAGCTGTGGGGGTATTAACCCCTATACCCTTACGACTAAGCTTGGGCTGGCCCAGATCGATGGGTTCAGTCCACCCGAAAGATGACGTGCGGCCCAGTTAACCTGATCGGAGTCCCGCACAAGGAATCAAGACGGATTTGGCGACCAAGCAGGATCCTGGTCGGTTAGAATAGGAATCCTTATCCGGCCAGATATGGCAATTGTAACTGACTAGGATTAGTTTCCAGATCTGTAACCCTGCCCCCCGGACTATATAAGGCGGGCAGGGGACCCCTCTAAAAAATATCTCTCATTGACATACAGCAATACAAATCAGACGCAGGACGTAGGTATTACGCCTTCTTGGCGGCCGAACCTGGATAAAACCTCGTGTCTGTCTTGCGTCACCATCTTGTTTGGGGCTTGCGCATCTGTCTGCCGATAATCTACTACCTTGGGCATACCCCTAGGTAGACTGCCGACCATATTTTGTCGACAAAGAGCAAGTGAAGTCGAGATCGCTGAACCAATACGATCACGTGATGATATGAAGTGGATCATATCATTTGTGATTGGTTGGTGCATGTGTTGCATCAATATTGGAGGAGATGGAATGGAATGCACAAGGCAAAGATATATTTGTAGGGCATTTCATTTCACCGGTCATAGGTGAGTAGAGGAGTTTATGACCAGGTTTAGGATAGATGGTCGTACTATCAAGGGACAAACTTGTTTGTATATCGGTCATCTAGTGCCACTCAAGTGATCTAACTTTGCATTGTTGCTAGGATCGAGTGACACTACACCACAACCCTAATATAGCGTCATATGTGTGTAGCTATAAATATATTAATACCATCAAACCGTCGGTTGGTATAGCTGGGCCATAGATCATGTGTCGTTAAATGCACTTTTGCGATGGATGATCGGTCGGTATAGATATTTGGCTGTAGCATCAAACAATCGGTCGGGATAGATCAATAAAGAGGACAAACCATCGGTCGTTATACAGGGCCATGTCTTTTGTGTGGGCTTAAGGTCCGTCCGTGGGAACTAAAAAGGAAAAAAAGTTCCATCGTGTGAATCTGAAAACAAAAATAGGCCCTTCGCGGTAAAAGTTGGGCCCAAATACTGCTAACCCTAACCTTTCCATTCACTCTCCCTCAGCTAGCCGCCGCATTCGCTCTCTGCGCCCACCTGCCCCATCCTCCGTCGCGGCACTCGTCCGCCCAACTCCACTGCCTCCACCGCCCAAGACCGCCGCTGCCGCCGCCCAAGACCGCCGCCACCATCACCCAGGACTACCGCCGCCGCAGCCCAGTTGGGGCCCCAGCCACTGCCGTGCAGCCCTTCGTACGCAGCCCTCAATTGCGACTGTGCGTGTCTCCTCCCCTCATCCTCATCGATTCCAACCAGCGATTTGATCTGGTTTCCGTGATGCTTCTTTGCCGTAGCTGTTCGGATCTGCAACGACGTACTGCGGCGTGGGCTGGACCGGCTGAGAGGACGGGTGCCCTATGACAACATCGACGCCTGCTGCTGCCACCTTCATCCTCATCTCCGCCGCTAAGCATGGGGTTCCTCCAGGTCTATCTGGCCGACGCCGTTGAGTGCCTCGCCACTTGAGGTTCGTGTCCCCTCCTCCTCGATCTCGATCTGGTGTTTTATCTTGACCTGCCTTAAGAGTTGCTCGATCTCAATCTGGTGTTTTATCTTGATCTGCCTTAAGAGTCGCTCGATCTATCTACCTTCTTCACGAACTCGATTAGTTTTTCTACTACAGTTTCAGTACATAATGGTGTTCAATTGGTGCGATCAGACTCTTTGTTCGCGTGACTAGCGACACTCAGCGGGCCCCCGAGGCTCTGCTGCAGTGATTCTTCTCCCCAGCTGAAGACGAAGAGACCCAGCAGCCAACCGGACCTGCTGCTGTTCCTCCGTGCCTAGCGTCCAAGCAGGCCAGCCATTCCGTCCTGCTGAACAGATAGGCACATCAGACTTTAAGGTTAGTGTGCCTTTGAATGTGTACATTGGAATACAAGGAATTTTACCAAGGTTATAGTTCTTTTCTTCCTACCTTCTTCAGGTTACAACAATAGGTACTATGTAAATGTAAATTGTGTGTTCCTGTTATACTAGATTCACATCTGTAAAAAAATCAATTCGGTTGTAAGTGCCATATCGTTATGCTGAAAAGAACGACTCTTCTTCAGCCATTATTTATTCACAGTTTAACACTGATAAAATACCTACGAAGAAGCAAATATAATGGTTCCCTTTTGCAGATTGGGGTAAAGAGAGATGGCTAAAATATATCATGTCAAGTTCTTGTGCAACTGATATCTGCATGCAAATCAACCCCCTCTAGGAGGCCCCTTCATGTATACACTAATTACAAAGGTACGCCATTGTTTCCAGCATTGTCAGATTTCCATTAGAAACTTATATGTTTAGTTTCTAACTGCATACATGCATGTTCTTATTTATGTAGGCATCGAATTTCAAAACGACAAATTTGCTCAGGTTATACTCTCCTCTTGCTACAGCTGCTACAATAATAGCATTGTAATTTATCTTTATGGGCCTCTTCGCCAAATGCACTGTAGGTGGTCCTCTAATTTGTGTTTACTCAGTTTGCTTAAATTTACAGTGGATGTTGCTACCTCACCTCTAATTTAACTTTATTCTATTTGCTTATATTGTCTACAAATTTCTTATAGCCAAATTCATTCCAGCCAGGCAACTTGCAATCTTTTGGAGATTATTTGAACAGCCACAACGATGGCAGTTGCTCTTCTTGTGCGTACTGGTATGATCCTCTTTCTGTAGGCCATCTTTTTTAATATTGTTGTGGACATGAACACGACAATCGTGTTTAAATTAAAACTGTTCTGTGGATTCATGGATATGAGCAGGATTGTTAAAGTATGTAGCTTCTTTGCTGCTTATGGTCTTTTTTTTATTTTATAGTTCATTTCTAAAGCTGCTTGATCTTTCACAAAGGGGAATGGATAAATCATGGATCGATAATGATGCTAGGTACAAAGACTTATTTCACAAAGAGATGTGTTTGACTTTGATAATTTGGAGGATGAGGACATAAATAATGATAATGATACTATGGCAATTTTGCTTCATGAAAAGATGGTGTGCAATTATCACTTTATTTTAATATGAGTAAAAAGGGGCTCACATGTCATTTTCTGCAATATTTTGTACTAATGGATAGTGTTTGCATCAACAGATTTGACAGTAAGGGTGGATAGGAAGGCTGGGAGCTGCAGCGATGGTGGTACAGATCAGCGGCCAAACACACCGTGGTCAAAACACTCGGCCACAGAGCAGCGCAGACGCAGCAAGATCAATGATAGGTGCTTTGATGCAGTAATTTTATGACCAGTTATAAGCTCGTAAATAAGTTTTGACCTCTTTAGGGATTATGTTTATATTTTACTCCACATCATTCCTACAGGTTTCAGATACTTAGGGAGCTATTGCCACACAATGATCAAAAGAGAGACAAAGCAACATTTCTCTTGGAGGTAAGGTTTCAACAGGTTTCCTGTTTTATCGAAGTAATCTTTCACAGTTGATTAACACATGATTCCTTTGTGCCATCCTTTCTAATGTAGGTTATTGAATATATATGGTTTTTGCAAGAGAAAGTGCAAAAATACGAGGCAACATTCCCAGAATGGAACCAAGAAAATGCAAAGATGCTTCCATGGGTAATTGCTTCTTTCTCCAAAGCTACAATGCTTGCTACTGCTGTTAGGAAAGGAAGAGTCAATTCTTGATTGTCTGTGTCTGAATGTAGTTTTACATTTTTGCAGTCAAATATGTATTTTTGATCATTCTGGAAAAATGCACAGGCAAGTGTTTGTTGCTAAAAATGCATTTGCCTTACCGAATTGTTAACGTTGTATCGATAGTTTTCAACTAACATCTTATGCATGCTTGTTATTCTTGTGCTACAGAGTAAAGGCCAAATCTCTGGAGATTCTCCACCTGACCCTTCACATTTCATGAGAAATGGATTCTGCAGCTGCATCAGGGGCATAGGATCAGGCAGAAACTGATCACATGGCTAGCGGGTGCTACAGATCAGCAGATACACCGACGAATATTACAAGTATGATCAATGGTTCACATATATTTTGCATTATTCTCAGAAGTGCTTTCTGAGACTAGAAGCAGCACTGGTTACTTATGAGTCTTCTTTGTATGCAGATAATGCTATATCTCAGTCCCAACCTCAATGGACAGGTCCATCCCCTATGGATGATTCTGCAATGAACAGGGAAATGCTTAACAACCAGCAGTTGGCGATAGATGAAGGAACGATCAGCGTGTCCAGTAACTATTCCCAAGAGTATGTCACAAAGAATATAAGTTATTTATTGCTCACTCCTTTCAAATATGCTTGTCACATTTGATTATGCATAGTCGTCGGTGCATATCTTTGACCAATAATTTCTTCTGCAACATATTCTTAGAATCCTTCAAATTTATGATATTTTTGCTAGTATTTTAATATTCTTCAAAACCATGACACGGTGGCGTTGGTCCAATGAGTTCTCCCTGTCCACAGATTGAAAAAAACCTAGTGTTTTTCACTAACATTATGCTTCTTTTTAAGTGTCCTCGACATGTATTTGATTGATTAAAAATAGCAATTTGACCACATCACCACAGGCCTGTACTTGTTACAACTGTTAGATAATGAACAGTGGATTTGCCAAGTCCATCTTAGTGACAGGTAGAAAACTGCTCATGGCTACTCTTAGTAACTTTATCTTGCCTTTTATGATAGACAAAGCAATAGCTCAAAAAATGGTTTTGATTATGCAAAATTTATCTTTGGCTGAACTAACTATCAACTTCAACTAACTACCATCAATGTCTCTGTTAGTTAGAAACGCCTTGGTGAGATTAACAGTTTACTAGAAGCACAATTGGAACGCTGCATCTGACAGAACAAAGTACTACAATACAAGTTGGAACTGAAAAATATGATTTGATTTTTTAGGTGGAAGGCGCTAGATGTAATGTGATTATTTTGTGTCAGCAAGCAGATCAAACATTTTGTAAGATGGAGATGAAACATCGATGGATGCTAGTTGCTTTGGATGATATAGCATTTTGTAAAGAACTGCTTGGGGATGGATGTTAGTTGCTTTGGATGATGTAACATTTTGTAAAGAACTCCTTGGGCATGTTAACTGTGAGGTGTGCAAGCCAGACTTGTGTGTTGTGAAGAATACTATAATTTGGTGTCTCATGTTACTGTGAGGTGTGCAACCTAGCATGACTATTACATGTACCAATTGGCATGAATGAAATCTAAGCTATGTCATTGTGACTCGATTTTGTGTCTCATGTTGAATGTGACCTTGTATGTTTCATGTCTAAAAGAATATTGTAATTTGGTTAATGTGAGATTAATAATGTATTTTTGTGTCATGTGATCTATGCGTTCGATTGTTGGTTGGTATAAATCCCTTTAGCCTTGAACTGTTGGATGGTAAAACTACTATATGCCATCAGCCTGTTGGTCGGTATTGCTTCAGCATTTCGTCAGACTATCTGTCGCTAAAAGTATGTCGGTCGCTATAACCCTATCCCGACGCCACTTTCAGCGGCAACAGTTAAGTGTCGGTATAGATCTATACCGACCGATAGTGCGTCGCGGTATCCACCTATAGGGACCAATGGTGCATCGCCATTCTGGGGCTGTGGTGTAGTGTGATGTGGTGAATTGAGTGACTAATCCTTTGAAAAGGTGATTAGCCGGCGTGATTAATTTCGTATTTGTTTTGGTTAGCCGGCGTGATTAATTTTAGAAAGGACTATTCACCCCCCTCTAGTCCACCATCTCGACCCTACACCCCACTACCGAGTCTCTTAGGAGTAGGGCTCCTGATCCTAGCTAGGCGTGCCCTTCACAACTCACACCTACGTCTAGGCTCGATGAGCCAGCATTGGAGGCCCTGCACGGCAATCGGCAATCTGCTCTCGGGTGGGCATCATGTATGCAAGCAGCGCACCCTCGGCACCTTCGCACATGAAGGCGCCGCACGAAGGAAGAGCGACACAGCAAAGGAGCTAATGTGCGAGCTCGGCAAACAGCTAAGTCATTACACCCTGGAACCCTTTGTTGTTCATTCCTCGCTCCCTAGATCATTGCCAAGGGGAGACACACTCGCCCTGCTCAGAATGGACTCACTTTCGAGCCATGGACCTTCTCACCTCGGCCTCACGGTCGGAGAGCGGAACCACCCTATCCTTCTTCTCGAGACCACTAAATGGGATAGGCCAATGCCCTAACGCCAAACGGGCACAAGCTAGGCCAACGGAGCTAACAACCGACGCCCCCGGGCTCGCGGTAAGAAACAGGCGTCGGGGATGCTCCCCACCGAGATGAATGGGGATGAAGCGGACATGGCAATGAAATCACAAAATCTGGCATGTGGGCATGCCTCGGGCACACCGTTGTTTAGAGGGGCTAGCCCCCAAAATTACAACAACAGATTTTATGATTGAGTTCTTGTGTAGATTACGAAGAAGCTGGTGGAGCGGCAGGCCCATCCACCTCATTGGGGAAGTCATCACCAGCAGCGGCGCATCATCAACGATGTTCATGGCGGCGACAACCAGGGGCACAATGGTGTCCTCTACCCTTTCCAAGGCCTCATTAGAGGTGTCTTCAGGG